>NW_027617129.1:0-145138 GCF_964187855.1 Myxine glutinosa
TATTTTCGGTGTTCGGGGTATTTTCGGTGTTTGGGGTATTTTCAGAGTTCGGGGTATTTTCGATGTTCGATGTCTTTTCGGTGTTCGGGGTCTTTTCGGTGTTCGGGTCTTTTCGGTGTTTGGGGTATTTTGGGTCTTCTGGGTCTTTTTGTGTTTGGGGCATTTTTGGTGTTTGGGATATTCACGGTCTTTTCAGTCTTTTGGGGTATTTTGTGTCTTCAGAGTCATTGGGGTCTTCTGGGTCCTTCTGGGTCCTCTTTGTCATTTGGGTCCTTGGGGTTGTTTGGGTGTTTTGGTTCCTCGGGGTTTTTGGATCCTCGAGGTCTTTTGGATCCTCCGGGTCTTTTGAATCCCCGGGTCTTTTGGATCCTCAGGGTCTTTTGGATCCTTGGGGTCTTTTGGGTCTTTTGGGTCCATTGTGTCTTCAGTGTCTTTTCAGTCTTTTGGGTGTTTAACAGCCTCTCGGGTATTTTGGGTCTTCAGGTATTTTGGGTCTTCAGGTATTTTGGGTGTTTGGGTCATTTTGGTCTTCCCAAAATTTTGGGTCTTAGGGTATTTGGGGTCTTTGGGGTCCATTGGCTCTTTAGGGTCTTTTCAGTCTTTTGGGTCTTTGGGGTATTTTGGATCTTCAGAGGCCTTGGGGGGTCTTCTGAGTCCTTGGGGGTATTTTGGGTCCTCTTTGTCATTTGGGTCCTTGGGGTTGTTTGGGTATTGGAGTCCTTGGGGTCTTTTGGGTCTTCATGATCCTTTGTGTCTTTAACAGACTACAGGGTATTTTGGGTATTTTGGGTCTTCTGGGTCCTTGGGGTCTTTTGGGTTCTCAGTCTTTTAGTTATTTTAACCGGTTGACACAGTCGTGTTTAAAGATTTCCCATTTAACCCCCCCCCCCCCCCCGGCGCCCTTCAAAGCCCTCCAAAAGCACTAATCAAAGCCTTTAAAGCCGACCCTTATGAAGGGACACACACACACACACACACACACACACACACACACACACACACACACACACACACACACACACACACACATACACACATACACATTGTGTTTTACATGGTAGCTTATCATATTGAAGAGCAACGAGTTTCCAAAGTTCCAGACAACCACGGGCGGCTGGGTTCGAATCCCGAACCGGGTGTAAACTGCCGTCCAGGTGCTTCGCAGGCACGTGATTCATCAATGTGTTCTCCTTCGTCCCTCGGATGGACGTAAAGCCGGACGTCCTGTGTGCTAGCATTAGTTGGTGAACGTTAAAGATCCCACGGTGTCCTTAACGAAGAGTCGGCAAGCTATCGCCGGCATCCTGAACAAATTACACATCCCTGCTGAAACCCACGAGGCACTCCTGTAAATAAGGTAAAGGTACGACGAGCATTTGTTAGATTAATGGGAACACGTGACACCAGGACAGTTCTGCCGATGGATTACGTCAGCGTACACAAACCAACATGATAAAACGTTTAATAATAAACGAAGGATGAAGATGTGATTGAAAACCCGATCCACACCAGGTAATCCGGCTTATAACGCGTGTCCCATCATTTCTGAGTCGATTCCTCGAGCGAAGTGAATCACGTTCAAAGACCATTGTTGGATAAACGTGTACACCGGTTTTAACGTGTATACCGGACAATGGCTGAAGTGTACCTGGAGTCCCGATTCCCTGTCCTTGTACAACTCCATGTTCGATCGAACCAACTCGATAACAATCGGTAAACGTGATCTTGTCTCCCAGGAGGAATGTCTTGGGGGTTGTCGGTGGAATTTTTAACTCATTACAATTTACCTGGACCTTGATACAGTATTCGCTCGTTTATAAAGAACAACCGTTCGATTTGAACACCTGGAAGTACCTTTACAGGTAAGAAAGGGGATTGGTGTGAGGGAGAGCAATGGGAATGTCATGTACTTCACCTGGACATTTACCCTCATGGCTAAAATGATCCTTCTTCACCGACGATCTTGAACATGTCCGGGTTCGAATCCTGACCCAGGTATAAACTGCCGTCCAGGTGTTTCACGGTGTGGGAATAATTTATGTTCTCCTAAAATGAATTGCGAATAATTGCGAAACAGGTAAACAAAACCGAATACCTGCATCGATTATTATGAATGTTTAATTGTCCTGGAGAGATGATTTTACCTTCAAGTGAAATTACCTTTAGTACAAGAACTCCATGTTTTTAATAACCAAAAATACCTGTTCAGAGATTGCACTAAAGAAGGTATTTTATCCCTCCTGAGGGAATGTGCTCATTCTGGGTTATGATTACCTGGACTCCGCTTGGACCATTAATCGAATTCCTTATCCTAAAAATCTGAAATTGTATCTGAAATTGTATACACATGATCTATGACCCATTTGTATTGAAATATTACATTTACGACATCATAGGTCACATGGTTTGGCAGCCATATTGGATTGAAGGAAAATATTAAATAATTATATCTTTGAAACTACTTACCCCATCAATGCGAAATTTTACAAACATCCAACACCAATGTTGCATATAGTTTGAAAATGATAACATTGTAGGTCATGTGGTTTGACGGCCATACTGGATAGAAAAATGAACCTTGTCCGATCAACACAAAACTTCACAAACGTGAGCCCCGACCCATACATATACAGGTTGTACATTTTTCTGGTGATATGTCATGTGGTGCAGCAGCCATATTAGCTTGAAAGCGATATTTAAAATAAAAAAAATTGATTTTAATTAAAATTAAATTTATTAAAAAATTAAATTATAAATTTAATCCTAAAAATTTTTCTGGTGGGGGGTGGGGGGAGATGCTAGACATCGCCTTACCCTCCTCTTGGGGTGAGGGAGATACTAGATATCGCCTTATCCTCCTCTTGGGTGGGAGATGCTCGAGGTCGCCTTACCCTCCTCTTAGGGTGGGGGTAGGGGATGCTAGAGATTGCCTTACCCTTCTCTTGGGGTGGGGGAGATGCTAGAGTTCGCCTTACCCTCCTCTTGGGGTGGGGGAGATGCTAGATATCGCCTTACCCTTCTCGTCGGGTGGGGGGAGGGAGGGTGTGGGAGATGCTAGAGTTCGCCTTACCCTCCTAGTGGGGTGGGGGGGGGAGGGTGGGGGAGATGCTAGAGATTGCCTTACACTCCTCTTAGGGCGTGGGGGGGGGGGGAGGGGAAGGGTAGGAAGATGCCAGATATTGCCTTGCACTCCTCTTAGGGAGGGTGGGGGAGATGCTAGAGATCGCCTTCCCCTACTCTTGGGGTGGGGGAGGGAGGGGTGGGGGTGGGGGGGGGGGGGATGCTAGAGATCGCCTTTCCCTACTCTTGGGGTGGGGGATAGGAGGGGGTGGGGGGAAGGGGAGGGGATGCTAGAGATCTCCTTCCCCTACTTGTGGGGTCGGGGGGAGGTAGATGATGGTGACCACCTTGCGCTCCTCTTAGTGTAGTGGGGGTTAGGGGTAATTATAAAGATGTCTTTGTCCTTTTGGGCAGAGGGGGAGGGGGAGGGACATGCTGATGTTACAATGGTCTCTATTGAACATGCGATGTTGTACAAATTGCTGTCCTCACCTGTAATCCTTCCCAGGGAAACTCTCATTTCCAGCACTGCATTAATGTATTATTTATTGCAAATAATCCATCGGACATAATCCATAACTGTATTTATTGTAATCCTCTGTGTTGTTTATTTTTGTGCACCCGTCATTTTGACAGACTTTCCCCCTAACTGGTGTCGTAAAGGAGAAAAAAAAAAAAAAGTGCTGTTAGTGTCATGTCGTAGATCTACCAGGATTTCGATTTCGGTGTTTCCAAGAACAGTCAGATCGAGGATTACAATTGAGGAGGAGCGGGACGGGATGGGACGGGGCGGGGCGGGACGGGACGGGACGAGACTGGGCGGGGCGGGTCGTGGAAGGGGAGGGGCGGGACGGCGTGAGAGGCGAGTGGCACTCCGAAGGGCGCGGGATCCTGGAAAAGGTTCTGATTTTCTCTCGTTCTCTATGAGGTCAATATAAGGGGTTCTGTGTAACTCCAAACTTCGTGCCAAGTCGACGATTGGAAAACAACTGAACTTAAAGTAATTTTTCTCATGCGCCATGAACGGGAGTGGTAAAATGGCCGATCTGTGGCTTCATTTCTTTATCTGATGCCTATTGGCCAATGAGCCATCAACGACCACATGGTGGAGATTCGTGCTTTCGAGGAGGAAGAAGAATGAATTGCGTCCACAGGAAGGATTCAATAACGACGAAAATTTCCGGGTGATCTTGTAAACCTTGAACTGCAACTGTGACGAAGATCCCCGTGATCGCATCGATCCGTGTCCTTTTTGGTTTCGTGTCTGCGTCCTTTTGTCCTCCGTGCTCCGCTCCGTATCCTTTTGTCCTCCATGCTCCGCTCCGTATCCTTTTGTCCTCCGTGCTCCGCTCCGTGTCCTTTTGTCCTGCGTGCTCCGCTCCGTGTCCTTTTGTCCTGCGTGCTCCGCTCCATGTCCTTTTGTCCTGCGTGCTCCGCTCCGTGTCCTTTTGTCCTGCGTGCTCCGCTCCGTGTCCTTTTGTCCTGCGTGCTCCGCTCCGTGTCCTTTTCCACAAGCGGCTGAAATGGTGATCGGGTCAGATCTTCTGAGGAAAAGGTTTGTTCCGAGTTTCTAATTTTATTATTAATACTGAGAAAGATATTCTGTAAAACGATCATTTGAAGTGATTCTTCGTAATATTAATAGAGAGATCGGGCGAACATTATGATTATCGGCCTACATAGCACAATATGACAGAGTTGTGGATGGATTATGACGAAACTGGGGGATGAGATGGTTTTTTGAGAAGAAGAGGCTGATTCGATTTAGGTTCAGGTCCGAATCCAGATCCGGTCTATCAGTGGATACAAAACGTAACCTGTTTATCCTGGTGGAGGTTTGTGCGATCCGAGTGTTGTTCTACTTCGTTACCTGTGAAACTAATCCTGGTGTTGGCTTCATGGTTAATGTGGCTTGTTTAAGATGTTAGGGTCACGCCGTTAAAATAACACCAGGTGGGTTGCCTCAGCTTGTCGTCCTTTTGAAGTCGGCAAAATGAGTACCAGGCTTCCGGAAACGGGGGGCACTGCATCAGCGGCGCGTGAAACTCGAAGTGGGTTGTTTTTGAGGGGAGTAGGTCTTGGGTCACGTGACATAAATCATTAATTTATATATATATTGGGGAAAATGCCAGGGGCATAGAAAAGGCTCCTTTATTTGGTATGTGCATATGAGATCGAGGGAGGGGGGGGGGGGGGTTGGGATGTCAATAACTTCCAAGTTCCAAGATTAAGAACCAAGTTCCATCGGAGGAACCAAGTAATGCTCCAGAAAGGTTCATATTGTTGTGGATATGAGAATGGTTTTTTTTTTTGTTGTTTTCGTGTAAATTGTTGTAAAGATCACCCTTTGTAAATGTCATGATCCTTGTAAATACCTCCGTTGTGTAAAGATAAAAAGGGCGTCTCGGTAGTTATTCCATAAACACCACATTGCAGGACCCGATAAAACCCTTGTTCAGTAGCTTATATCTTATTATGTGTCTTAGGGTAAGTCTGTGTCTCCCATTAATTTAAATACTCCATTGCACCAAGTGAAATAAGAGTAGATCCCCTTTCATTTAATTTCAATGGCCAACTGCATTTTGGGCGGTTTTCTTCAACCACCATTGGCCACGAGGCAGGGTTGGGGAAGAAAGGCGGGTCCCCACCTCGTCAGAGAGGGGAGGAGTGGCCCGGCCCCGAACAACCAACCAAGCACGAGGGGTTTGGTTTGAGAGGGCAGAGGAAGAGCGATCGGGGAGGTTCGCAAAGGTTCAAGGGTGGGGCTATATATAACCCATGAGAGACGCCCCCACGAGAGATGAGACAAGAGAGAGGAGTCCAAGAGATGAGCTGGAAGGCTGAGAGGAGCGCGTAGAGAGGTCCATGACAAGAGCTGAGTTGGTCGTCAGGGGTGGTCAGTGGTTGCGTTGAGTGGTTGCATTGGAGAAAGAGTGGTTGGACAAAAGAAAGAGAGAGGAGAGAACCCGTCATGCCAGACCCCCCACCAGCGCGTCGGCTCCACCAAGCAGCTCCGACCCGTGATCCCGCGCACACGACAGGCTCGGTGGCATCAGCGGCCGTCGAGGTCCAGCCCGACGTCCCGTGCGGGATCAAGCTCCAGCCAGCTCCGTGCCGTCCTCCCCCTCCAGCCACACACCTCCTTCCAGCCAATCCACTCAGCAATTCCCCGCGTGAGTCTGTGTCTTCGTTTGTTCTGTCCTGGGTAGTAATTAAGCCTGTTAGGTAAGCTAGTATTTTCCCTGTGTCTCTAAAAGCTTCTGTATATTATTTTATTATCTTTCCTTCTCCTTGGTTACTTTGAGCCTGTAAATAGTAATAAATAGTAATCGTATTTCAAACCTTTCTTTGCCTTCGTCTTCCTTTTCTTGCATTCGTCGTCTTAGTCTTTTCCCGATTGAATAGCGGTGGCGCGATACGGCCAACGTTTGGGTAAATCGGGTTTAGTCGGGGAACAACTGTTCGGCCGCGGTTATACCTCCGCTGGGTAAAAATAACATCCTAATCCGCGGACCGTAACAATATAAAGGGGCGCCCTCCATCTGGCAAATAAAATACATTTACTTCTTCATGCAGCTATATGAATCAAATTGGCATTTTTCCCAAGAAAGTTCCTTGTTTTCTCTAGCTTGCCACATGGCACATACCATATAAAGGGGCCTTTTCTATAGTTTGCCACATGGCACATACCATATAAAGGGGCCTTTTCTATAGTTTGTCACATGGCACATACCATATAAAGTGGGCGTTTCTATAGTTTGCCACATGGCACATACCATATAAAGGGGGCTTTTCTATAGTTGGCCACATGGCACATACCATATAAAGGGGCTTTTCTATAGTTTGCCACATGGCACGTACCATATAAAGGGGCCTTTTCTATACTTTGCCACATGGCACATACCATATAAAGGGGCCTTTTCTATAGTTTGCCACATGGCACATACCATATAAAGGGGCCTTTTCTATAGTTTGCCACATGGCACATACCATATAAAGGGGGCTTTTCCATGCCCCCTGGCATTTTCCCCAAGAATGAATGCCAACAGACTGGACAGCCAGCTTAACGTGCATCCGTGGGCCCAGACTAGAAAGCTTAAAGGTGAGTGTGCATACCTGTAGACAATACAACAAGCCCTTCCCACATTGGACTAAATAAATAAATAAATAAACTTCTCTCGTTCTTAAAATACACAGTTTTGTAGAAAAAAATGCAAAAGTGTGACTTTTTAAGAAAAAGGGGATTTTGGTGTGTGTGTGGGTGTGTGTGTGTGTGTGTGTGTGTGTGTGTGTGTGTGTGTGTGTTTGTGTGTGTGTGTGTGTGTCTATGTCTGTGTGTGTGTGCTGTCATCATCTATGCTTTTCCATTCCACATTGTCTGAATGCCTTTCTTGGACATCAATATTCCTAAAAAGCTATTTTATGGTACGGATGCAGGTGAAATAATTAGGACTGTGAGAGCAACCACATACAGCTCTGAGCTCATCAATAGATTACAACAACTACTATTCAGACGTATGTTAGCACAGGGAGCTATAGTTGGTAGATTATAAACAAGTTTTCTTTAATATCAAAAAACGACACCAAATCGAATTAGTAAAATACAATACGAATAGTAAAAATATTATTCATGAGATCTTTATGTAAATACAGCACAATATAAGAATTAAATATACTACAAATCAATGTTGCTAGGAATCAGTGGTTGCAAGGATACAGCAGCATGCCAAAAACCGTTATAGGTGACAGTTTCAACATTCGAAATACAGTTTGATCCAGAGGTAGGTGGTGTGCTCGTGCTGGTTGGTAGATATGGTGTATTTAAGGTAAGATGTGCATGATTTTATGATATCATATTATGGAGTGTGTAAGGAAAGTTATAAATATATTGTTGCAGTTTTGAGATTTGTACAGTAACTCAATAAATGCTAAAGGTTTGCCCCTCATAGTCACACGAGCAACATATAGGCCCATTTGTAGTATAGTTATGTCATAGTATGTGTAAGAATAGGCCATTTCCTCTCTTAGTACCTGCGTTGTGTAAAGACAGGAGAATAGGCCCTACAATCATTTTCCTCCGACCTCCATTCTACCTCTGTGGGCACAATCCATCCCGCGTCCCATTTGGTTGTTCATTAGTCAAATTAACACGAGGTAGGCTGAGAAGGAGGGGAGCGGCATCAGAGTGAGCGATGTCAGGAGCTGACGGTAAGAATGAACCAGCCAATCAGAGCTCGAGCGGCATGGCGTGAGAGGGCGTGGTGAAGAGAGTCTGGTGAAGAGAGTCTGGTGAGTTCCAGAGGGTTCGAGGGGTGTGGCAGATATAACCCGATGCAAAAAGCCCTCGATAGGACTTGCACCAGTGGCGCGATAGGACTTGCGATAGGACTTACAACCAGGAATTGCACCAGAGGCACTTGAAAGGACTGGCAGAGAAGCCCCCACGAGAGTGATTGGAGAAAGGTGCGCTGGAGTGAGTTCTGAGTACGGAGAAAGGAGACGCGCTTGAAGAGGATCACTTGCACTGTATGAACTGGGTTATGAGAAATATGTGGGCGCAGCCAGGGCGTTGATAACTTATGCGGTTCAGCCAAAGCGAGTGAACGTGCTGAATAACCGCCAGCCACGCTAAGTCCGCCCTCTACCGTTCGGCCCGAGATAACCTGTTGATTCGAGCGACACGATACGAGGTCCTGCCTTCGCCGAACACCATCTTCACGGGACGTGCCGGGGATCGTGGAGAGCCGGACGGGGACGATCCTGGATGACCAAGCTGGCGCGTTTGGCCGGAACATCATCCTGCCCATCTACAATCCCCGTGTGAGTGTGTCAGACCGGCCCGTTGTCTTTGGGTATTAAGTATAAGACTGTCTAAGCTGCTCTGTGTCCCTTCGTCCTGAACTGTACATACGTGCAATAATCATTAAATCTATTTGTTCTTTCTTTCTTCCTAATTCGATCGCTCCCGTGATTTCTCCATTGACTAAGCGTGGCACGAATAAGATCGCTCCAATCGGGTTCCACTATCTATAACGGCGTGGATCACGTGTACGCAAACCGCTCGGCGTATCATCATCACACGTGGTTCGTGCAAGGCTTATTTCCTCGCTTCCAGGGCAGCGCTAGTACTTAGGTAGGAGCGAATCTGGTCCCGAAACCCTATTTGGCGCTGTCCGGAAGGGACGTTATAGGTCTTGGGTCACGCCAGGTCAGTACAGACAAGGGGACTAATCCCCCCTTGGTAGTGGGGAAGAAGGCCGGCGACAGATCCGCAACAATATGATAATACATTAAATTCTATTGCGAGTGAAGTTGGAATAAATGATGTTTCATTAATGAGTTGACTGACTGCCTGGACGAAACTGAGGTTGTGGATCTACTGATGTAGCATCTATTGATGTGGATCCATGATTGAGGTTGTGGATCTTCTGATGTACCATCTATTGATGTGGATCCATGATCGAGGTTGTGCATCTACTGTTGTGGATCCATGATCGAGGTTGTGGAACTACTGATGTACCATCTATTGATGTGGATCCATCATAGAGGTTGTGGATCCGTTGTTTGGAGAGGTCCTGGACTGAAAGGATTGAAACCTCGAGGAAGAACGGTGCCCAGCTGATGATCTGTGCAGTCGGGAAACTAGTCAATTTCTTACAGGTTAAGATTCATGGTTTAGGTAAGGGAACTATGTTTTGAGGTTTAGAATTTAAATAAAGTTGAATATGGGATGTTGTGAAATTAACATCATTTACAGCAATTCTTTAAATTATTTATATTTAAGTTTAGGAACAACCAATACTGTACAATTAATTAAATGCATTTTTAAATAAGAATTGGATAACAGAAATAAGAATTGAAAATCATAAGAGATAGAATTGTGAGAAACAAAAATAAAAAACAAGGTGTGTGTGTGTGTGTGTGTGTGTGTGTGTGTGTGTGTGTGTGTGTGTGTGTGTGTGTGTGTGTGTGTGTGTGTGTGTGTGTGTGTGTGTGTGTGTGTATGTGTGTGTGTGTGTGTGTGTTTGTTAAAATTGGCATATCATTTATTTATCATGATAAAAGGTACATATTTGATTTTATCGCTCATTTTGGGAACAAATGGTTAGTGTCATGTTCAAATTTGATGTGATGGCAGATAAGATCTGGTGATGATGTCACGACCAACACATTTTTGCGTGCCTCCGGTACCTCAAAATTTGGCACAATACTACTGTGGACATTACTCGTAATGATGCTGAAAATCAGGTTTAAGAATGAATACGTTTTAAATACGAACAAATTGCATTTTGTTGATCGTGCAAGACTTTATTCACGACCATATAAAAGATTTGAAAAGAAAGAATAAAAAAATTATTCAACCCAGATGGGACTTGAACCCACAATCCCCAGCTTGGAAGTCTGATGCCTCATCCATGAGGCCAATGAAGGGGCGCCATTAAATTCTCCACCACATATTTCCATAGAAGATGTCACCAAAAAGATTCTGCCATGGCCTGCTTCCATGTGAAATCCCCATTCACATTTAAATTACCAAACACATCACAATAATAACTCAATCACAGTTCATTTCCAACCTCATGACCACACAAAACACAATACCTTTACACAAAAAGTATTAATGTATTTTATTTGGCCGATGTAGGGCACCCCTTTATATGAACTTTTATAGAGCATTCCTTGGTTCCACCTAAGAACACTAGGGTAGTCCAGCATGTACACTCATTTTTTGGAATGTCCCTTATTTTCTGTTTGGCATTTTCTACATGCTATGGAATGTCCCTTCTTTTTCTATACTTTGCCACATGGCACATACCATATATAGGGGCCTTTTCTATGCCGATGGCATTTTCCCCAAGAATGCCCCTTCTTGTAACATGCATTAGAAAGGAGGCGGTTATGATTGGATATGATAGATGTTTAAGATAATAATGCCTAAAGACAAAAGTGCAGAATAATTATTCATTAGAGATAGTCACAGGACCCGGGGCCGTAGCCTAGTAAAGAAAATAAGAGTTAATGCGATGGTGAGGTAATATACAGGCAGCTCAGCAAATGGATGTGGATGTTCTGGACAAAAGCGCTAAATTTTCCCCACGTGCTACTCCTAGCTTTAGCTTTCCAATTTGGTAGGAACCACTTCCTCTGAATACATAAAAAAAATTTGTAGTATTTTCAGTGACTATGGCACATTAACAGTATTCCGTTTTAATTTTTTTTTCAAGTTTGATGTTCAGTTTCTTTTTTGTGTTATTAAAAATCGTCTGTTGCTTTTCTAAATGGTATAGTTGTATTCCTTGGCTCAGAAAATGAATGTTTAGACATCAAGATTGTGATCCGAAGTGGTTTAGAAGCTGAGATATTGGTAGATATAGGTTTTTACCTGTCAGCTATCTTGGAAATCCAAGATGGCCTCCATATTGTATTCGGAGGAAGTGGTTCCTATCAAAAATGGAAAGCTAAGATAACTGGTAACAAGTGGGAAAAATTGGCGCTTTTGTCCGGAACGTCCATTTCCATCTCAAATCCGGTCCGAATCTGCCTGACTATAAGGCTCTTTCACTCATAGAGTAGTTGATGCATGGTATGGTCTCCGAGAAAGGCAGTGACAACAGAATCAATAGATAAGTTTAAATTAGGATTACATAAATACCTGGAAGCTTTCGAGATAGAAGAGTATCGGGATATTGGCAAGACGTTTGTGACTTGAGTATGGATTTGGTGATTGTGTGCATCTGAGTGAAGTGGATTGTTGTTTCTGCAGGGGTTCTCGTCAAGGGGTAGTGTGTGGTTGATGCTGTGTGTTTGTCATCCAAGAACTGCCATCGCCCAAACGTATCCCCTCACCCACCACACCCACCTCATAAAAATAACACAAAAGATTGCTTTTTTCTCATTTTTAAATTTTAACAATTAAAATAATTGTGCGTCCCCATTTGTATTTGACGCACTTGGGATATCCCTGGTTGTGCCACATTGTCTCATCCACAATTCCTCCCCTCATTCCCCAAATGAAATTGTATCGTTATGGCGGATAAACTTTGTCTGGTGTTGATGTGGCGGAGCATAATGGGCCAAATGGTCTCCTCGAGTTTACTCTGGGTTTATTTTTGTCTCTGTATGTAATAACTCACATTCATTAGATGCTGATTGATAAGCAAACTTACAAAATGGGACACAGCGGTGAACAAACTGGATGCAAAAGCCCGCATTTATTGGATAATAATTTATTGGATTGTCAATGGAAATAACTCACAAAAATTGCAAACAGAGTAAACAAAATAACATGTATAACTTTTCTGTGATTAACATAAGCATTGTATCCACAGGTCATCAGTGAAATGGAGAGCTTCTTGGAATGGCTCAAGTTCCAAGGCCTGAGAGCAGAAACAGCCCAAGCAGTGATTGATAAGCTCGGAATTGAGAATCAGAAGGTTATTCGAGCTTGCACTGATTCGGATCCATTGCGGACCAAGCTCCTCTCTCTCTCCAAAGAGAAATTACAATTTGCAATGTATGCTGACTACTGTAAATTTATGAATTCTTTTTCAAAGCCGCAAGATGTCCAGATTGCGGATTCTTCTCTTTTGGGAAGTATTTTCGTCAACTTGGAGAATGTTATTCGAGAACTTTCCAGTTTCTGTGAAAAGATTTTCAGATCCCAAAATGTGCAGCTGGAAAATGTTCCTAGTTTCTCTGGAATCAGGTTCAGTGATGTCTGCAGCCTCCGCTCTCAGGATGATGGATCAAGACCCACATATGGTATGTGACTTTTTTTAACACAACATCGCATGTCAACAAATATCTTTATCTTTTGCCATTGTTTTTTTTTTTGTATTCTGTTAACTTGGATAATCTCTTTTGGTGCAGTTTTGTATTGTCTAATATGAATGGGTTTTTGATGTGGTGTACAAGGTAAATCTCAGCTCACCTGGAACATATTTCTGGGGAGCTTATAGGATTGTGCTCGTCAGTCCGTCCGAAGACACTTGCAACTTCTTCTCCAAAACTGCTAATGCGATTGTGACCAAACTTGGCTAAGATTATATTTTGTTTGTTTGAACTCAAATTTGTTCACTGCAATAATAAACATCGAGGTCTCAGGGGGCCCACCAGGGGTCAAAATGGGTCTGGGTTTGACCCACTCCAGCCCTCCAAATTAAAAATACACAAACGATTTCGATTAATTTGGAAATTGCATTGAATTTATAGGTGTTCCCTGTTAATCGGAGCATTTAAGTTATCTGCATGCAGGAAGTAGTTTATTACCTCTCTTTACCCACGGACAGGCTTAACATTATTATTGATCTTGTTGTATAGACCTGGATAGTTCTCTTGAACAAGCCCGCTGCACGGAGTCAGCCGATCAAGCTCCCACAGGAGTGACCCAGAGATCCCCCACATCCAATATGATGTACCCCCACCTTCTCTTATCCTTGTTTAAACAGTGATTTCATATTAAACAGTAATTAAACATCGTATAATTCTTTATATCTTGTTAATATTTGGTTGAACAATGTGAACATAAACCCCGCCCACCCCCCCCCCCCCCCCAAAAAAAACTTTCCTTCCAAAACAAACTCCAACCCTCTGGTCGATAAAACAAACCAAATGTGGAAATTGCTTTTTTCCATCAACAATTTGGTCTTTCTTCTAAAGTAAAGAATTATTTAATTCTGACTTGTTTATTTAAACCTAAATCAAGGTTTGAGTTGTAATCTATCTATAATTCCAGTAATCTCTGTGTGATGTGTGTGTGTATGTGTGTGTGTATGTGTGTATGTATGTGTGTATGTGTGTCTGTAACCGCTGTTTCTCGACAACCACGGGTCCGATATACTTGAAACTTGCCAGGTATATTGCTGGGGACCTGAGGATGTACCTTTTCAAGGTTTCATATTAATCGGACAAGTAGTTACCGAGCTATGGCGATTTAGCCGTTCGCCGTTCGCTTTGGCTTTGCGAATGGACCAAACCATTTCATGTAAATAGAGGGGGGGGGGGGGGGGGTTCTGTGGTCGTTGCGAATGGACCAAACCATTTCATGTAAATAGAGGGGGGGGATTGTCACCGTACTCGCAAGCCGTTCGCTTTGGCTTTGCGAATGGACCAAACCATTTCATGTAAATAGAGGGGGGGATATAATTTTAGATATATATATAGTACGGGCATGCCCTAGTTAACTAAATTTCATTAACTGCAGTTTGGACATCGACCAGTTTCATTAACTGCAGTTTGGACATTAAATAAATTTCATTAACTGCAGTACAGTATTGGGTAAAATCTGTTATCTTCTCTTATCCACCATCTCTTATCTTCCCTTATCCATCATCTCTTAACTTCTCTTAGCCATCATCTCTTGTCTTTTCTTATACACCATCTCTTGTCTTATCTTATCCACCATCTCTTATCTTCTCTTCTCCACCATCTCTTGTCTTATCTTATCCACCATCTCTTATCTTCTCTTATCCACCATCTCTTATCTTCTCTTATCCACCATCTCTTATCTTCTCTTATCCACCATCTCTCATCCTCTCTTATCCACCATCTCTTATCCTCTCTTATCCACCATCTCTTATCTTTTCTTATCCACCATCTCTTATCTTCTCTTATCCACCATCTCTTATCCACCATCTCTTATCTTCTCTTATCCACCATCTCTTATCTTCTCTTATCCACCATCTCTTATATTCTCTTATCCCCCATCTCTTATCTTCTCTTATCCCCAATCTCTTATCTTCTCTTATCCACCATCTCTTATCTTCTCTTATCCACAATCTCTCATCTTCTCTTATCCACAACCTCTTATCTTCTCTTATCCACCATCTCTTATCTTCTCTTATCCACAATCTCTTATCTTCTCTTATCCACCATCTCTTGTCTTCTCTTATCCAACATCTCTTATCTTCCCCCATGCAAAACCATGATCTTTTCTACCACCGTTAATACAACCCAAATCCACCTTTTTCAAATTACATTTTTCTTTCCTGAAAGTCCAAGTAGTGTCCATTTGTTTTATACTGTTTCCCACCCCTCTCCCTTCCGCAGATCTACTACTGTACTTCTTCTCTACTGTTGTTGTGTTTCCCTCTCGCCCCCCTCTTTTCTCCCACTCCCTTTATTGCATGTTTTACTTGTTTTCCGTTTGTCTTAATGTGTTGCTCTTACTCGTAAGAAGTAGCCTCCTCCTACGTTTTGGAGATAGTTGTCCATTTAGCAATGTCTTGTTTTGATACATGTGCTGGGAGGAGGTTGCAGTAAAGACATGGACCAAATGTCCTGTAACGGTGCAGTGTTCTGTTGATATTTAGATAATCCTTTGCCTCGACTGAATAAATGTCTTATTGACCCGATTTATATTTGGAAGATTTAAACTTTGTGTCCTGCAAAAGACTGACACTGAATTGTTTGCAGGTGATGTCTGTCCTGTGAAAGTGGAATGCACACAAAACAACAACGATTCTTCTGTTTCAGAAGCTTTGAGATATGCATCTGTAAAGGAAGAGTCAGATGTTCCTTTGACAAACGGCAGTGCTGCCTGTTCTACAACTGGTGAGTAGAAACCTACAAAATTACCATTCAGTACAGGGCTGAATTTCCGAACGGCACTTGGTGAGCATTTTGTTAACACACGCGTAAACCTTAAATGTTGTCAAAAATATTGTTGTGTGCGCACAGCTAATCCACCTTTCCAGATCGCAATTTGTGAAAGGATATAAACAGCCAATTAGTTGTACGTGTTGAAACATCTGATTAGCCTGTGATATCTCGAACATATAATTTAAATGATACACTTGCACAGAATTGCAGCGTCACAGACAATTGTTGAAGGGGAC
The DNA here is from genome assembly GCF_964187855.1 of Myxine glutinosa. Classification (NCBI taxonomy): domain Eukaryota; kingdom Metazoa; phylum Chordata; class Myxini; order Myxiniformes; family Myxinidae; genus Myxine; species Myxine glutinosa. The sequence goes on from NW_027617129.1 coordinate 15,897, forward strand.
TCAGCACATGGATCCTCATCGTAGGTTGATCCAGGTGATCTTACACAAGATTAAGCAGCGATCAAAATGATTCCTTTGAGAGTCTAACTCTGGACAAATTAAATATTGCCATATTTCTTCAGAGGATTGCATCTATCCTCGAAGATTCTCAATGCACGTCAGTGAACTGCTCTATTACTATCCTCTCTTCCTCCTCTTGAGCTAATTCAAGCACTCCTAATGCATCTATATGCTATTCACCATCCCATGTTAACTCCCAATTACAAGTCCTGCAATGCTCTCTTCAAGGCCTTAAACGCACTCGATCGTTGCACATGAACGTTTCTACACGCGTCTAATTCTTTAACACCTTTCGGAAATTCAACCCATAATCTTTTGAATTCAGAATACCGTATATTCTAGCGTACATGTCGAGGTGGATTGCAAGTCAAATTGGATAGTTTCCCCATTTTTCTTTCCTTCATTCATAGACACATCGATTAGGAGTATAAGATGAAGCAAGATGAACCACAGTTGTTACCAAAACTGTCAGTCAATCAGAACCATACAGGTGCTAATTCCTCCGTGACACTGTCACAACTCCTTTGTCACAATTCTTCAACCCATCACTACCTAGCCTATTGTTCTTCTTCTCCTCATCCTGCCCTCCCTCCTTGCTCTTATGCAATCTGACACACTGTCAACGGCTCCCCCTACCTCCCCCTCTCTTGTACCTATTGTTCCCTCTTCTTTAATGGTATGGACCTCAAACATCTGCGGCATTTGCTCAGACTTGAATGATTTCTCCATACAGGTTGCTTCTAACAAACCAAACTTGATCTGCTTAACAGAAACCTTCCTCCTTCAAGATGTCTCTGACTCCTTAGTATCTCTCCCTGATTACTCCCTCCTCTGGTATGATAGACCTGAGCCTTGTCCTGGTGGCAGAGTTGCTCTCTATATGAGAACTCTATTCCTCGCTCTTCCTGCACAAACCCTCTCTACGCCACACCCCAGGAGTTTCCCCCTCCTCCAAATCCTTGTGGCGTCTGGTCAAATCCGTTTCCGGAGATTGTTCTCCTTCCATCCCTTCCCTTACCTCAAACGGCCACACACCTGACGCTGCACGAGAAAAAGCTGAATGCCTCAACTCTGTGCTGCCTCAAAATATTGTGTCCCAAACCCATCTCTCTTTCTGTACCCACCTTACCCAGTCATACCAGGTTGCTCCTGGACTCTGTATCCTTCTCTCACTACAAGGTGAAGATTCTGTCAAGCCATGACTCTGTTTCTGCAAATGGACAAGACGGCATCAGCCCACGGGTCCTAAAATCCTGCTTTACTGTGCTATCATGCCCTCTCTCTGTTCTCTTCACCCTCTCTTTTGCTCAAGGTCATCTGCCATCAGCTTGGAAATCAGCCAACATTACCACTTTACACAAAAAGGTGCAAAAACAGATCCTTGCAACTGCAGACCAACCAGCCTGCTCCAAATGATCAGCAAGATAATGGAATCCATCATTGCATCTGATATTAAATCCTTCCACTTCTGCAATGGCTTGATCTCTGATAATCAATTTGGATCCAGACCAGGCCACTCCACAATGGACATGCTGCTTCTGCTGTCTCAACAATAGGTGGAGGTTCTCAATGCCAAATACGAAATCAGCGCCGTCTCCCTTGACATATCTCCTGATTTTGACATGGTTTGGCACCCCGCCCTACTCACCAAACTCTCTTCTTATGGTATTGATGGAAATCTCCATGCATGGCTTGCGGACTTCCTCTCCTGTCGTCGTCAATATGTAGTCCTCAATGGAATTCTCTCATCTCCTTTTCCTGTCCAGGCTGAAGTTCCTCAGGGCAGTGTTCCGAGCCCTGTGATTTTCTCTTCTTCGTCAATGATCTCTCTGACTCTCTTGAAAATCCTCTTTATGTCTTTGCTGATGACTTCACTGTCTGCCGCTCCATATCTCATCCCTCAGATCGGCAGGCAGAAGCGTCTTCACTCTTTGCATACCTGCACAAAATCGCCAACTGGTCAAACAAGTTGGACATGTCATTCAATCCTGGAAAAACTCACACTCTCACCTTGTCTCTCTGAAAAGACAGTCTGGAAAACCCTCTGTCACTCAAGCTTTTTGGCCTCATTATCCTTCTTGGGGGAAAAAAACATTTCCAACTTGTCTCCAAACGCAGTCGCTGACTGGGAATCTCCATCATGAGAAGTCCTTTCTTGGCATGACTGAGCCTCTCACCACATACAAAGTTTTCATCCACAGCTGGATGTAGCACTTTTTTTTTTCTTTTTTCTTTTGTAGATGTAGTACTTGGATGTAGCACTGGGATGGCTTGCCTTCTTTTCTTGCCGATGTTCACTGGAACTCAATCCTTTGTCACAACCCATCTGAAGCTGCTCTCCCCTCTGGGCTGGTGCTTCTGACTTACACCCAGCTCAGCTTCATCCTGGAGAAAACAAAACTTTTAGATTCATTGGTATCTCCCACTATGAAGCTGATCCTTTCACACTCACCACAGGCAGGTTGGTGGTCTTTCTTTCTTCTACCGACTCCTCTCCAGCAGAGCTCCCGCTGCTCTGTCTGTGCTCTGTCCCCCATATATTCCATCAGGACAGAGAAGATCTGCCATGAACCCTCTTCTGGTGAAACTGCCTAAATCAAGACTCTCTTCTCACCTTCACTCTTTTATTCCTCTTTTCTCTTGCCTTTGGAACAAACTCCCACACTCTCTTCAATCCCACTCCTCCCTCCAGATCTTTAAAACGGCTGTTCACCACCATCTCTTATCTTCCCCCATCCAAAACCTTGCTTTAAACAGCTTTAAAACAGCTGTCCATTTATCTCTGCTCACCTGCACTCCTTCATTCCTCTCTTCTCCCGCCTCTGGAACAAACTCCCTCACTCTCTTCAATCCCACTCCACCCTCGAGGTCTTTAAAACTGCTGTTCACCACCATCTCTTATCTTCCCTCATCCAAAACCTTGATCTTTTCTATCCCCACGAATTTCACCCCAATTCCACTTTTTTTAAATACCAACTTCTGTCCTGGAAGTCCTTGGTGTCCTTGTGTTTTATACTTCTGCCTCCACCCCCCCCCCCCTTCCCACTCCTCCTCCCCCCAAGCCCTCTCCCTTCCACACATCTCCCTGCTTTCAAATGTTGTATTTGTGTGCTTCCCCTTCTATCCCCATCTTGTTTTCCACTCCCTCTTTTTGTGTGTTTTGTTTGTCTGGTTGATTTGTTTGTGAAGTAAATGTTAGCTCTTTCACGAGCCTCGATTCAGTATACAAAAAAATAAAAATAAAAAATTTTTAAAAAATCTCTGATCTTTTCCCATCCAAGACCTTGATATTTTCTATCCCCGTTAATTCACCCGAGATCTACCTTTTTAAAATTCCGACTTCTCTCCTGAAAGTCCAAATGGTGTCCATTTATTTTATGGCCCACCACCTCCCCCCCCCCCCCCCACCCATCCCCTCTCCTTTCCACAGATCTCCCTATATCCCTGCTCCTCTTTTACTTGTGTGCTTCCCTCTCTCCGCCCCCCTCTTGTCTCCAGCTCCCTTTATTATATGTTTTATGTGTCTCTGTTTATGTTTTTGTGCCTTATGTGTGGGCTTTTACATGAGCCTTGAATTTGTATACAATAAAATAAAATATTGTCCACCCTCTTGGAAATTCTGATCATGTCACCATTGAAGTTCAGGTTTCTTTTTCTTCACGATCAACTATTGTTCATCATGTTCATTGGACAGTCTTTCAATATAGCAAGGCTGACTGGGATGGCTTGCCTTCTTTTCTTGCCGATGTTCACTGGAACTCAATCCTTTGTCACAACCCATCTGAAGCTGCTTTGGAAGTTACTGAGTGGATCCGTGTTGGTCTGGACCTCTTTCTCCCTTATCGGACCGACCAAGTGAAACAACACTCTCAGCCATGGTTCACTTCAGCTTGTTCTGCTGCTATCACTCATCGCAATCGCCTTTTCAAACAGTATCACTGTGTTGGCTTGAGTGAGGCACATCGTTTGTTTCGCCTTGCGAGCAAACACTGTACACGAGTATTGGAGAATGCCAATCGATGATATGCAGAATCTATTTCTAATTCTATCTCAAGTAAACAGCTCGGTTCTCAAGATTTTTGGGGAATTGCTAATAGAGTTCTCAACCGTAATCAATGATCAATTCCTGCCCTCTTCAATTTCCCTGAAGTGCTTACTTCTCCAATTGATAAAATCAACCTCTTTGCTGAGCATATTGCTGCAAACTCCACACTTGAAGACCACGGACAAACGTTGCCTGTTTGTCCTTCTCGTCTTGACACCAAGCTTTCCACTATCATCGGCACACCCAGGAAAGTTGCTAAGATTATTCAAAGGCCTGACATTTGAAAATCTACTGCACCAAATATAATCCCCACAATTTCTTTGAAGATGTGTTCATTTGAACTGTCTTCTGTTCTCTCAAAACTGTATTGCTTGTGTATGTCATAGTCTGTGTTTCCACTTAGCTGGAAGCAGGTTTCTGTCGTCCCTGTCTTTAAAGGCTCCGTTCAGTTATCAGATCCTTCTAACTATCGGCCTGCTGGCTTCTACCTGTTATCAGCAAATGTTTGAATCCTTGATAGAACAACTCATGACTCATCTGGAAACCCACAACCTCCTAACTGATGTTCAGTATGGACATAGACAGTCATGCTCTGCTGGTGATGTTCTACCCGAATCATTGAACATGTGAATGGGGCTTTGGATCATCGTGGAGAAGCTAGGGTTGTTGGTTTCGACATCTCGAAGGCTGAAATAATCTGGCATTTCTGGAAAATTGCTTGATACAATCACTGACTTCCTTGCAAATCGTCAAATCTCTGTGGTACATGAGGGCCAGTAATCCCCTGTCCATAATGCGAATGTGAGTCCTCAGGGGTATGTCTGTGTTGGGTCCAATATTGTTCATGTTATATATCAATGATCTGCCTGATTGTATTCTTTCTCAATTAAGCATTGACGCAGATGACTCAACACGATATACTACCTACCCAGGAACCTTGTCTCCTCTTACCCGTGACCAGAGGCGTCAGGAGCCAGCACGGGCCCCAAGGCAAATAACCTCGGGGCCCCCACCCTCACCATTTCTCTCTTTTATAACTTTTTAAGGAACTTTCTTTGATGAAAACCAAAAAAACTTTTTAAAAACAAATGGTCACTTTTATTCAGCTTTTTGATCGAAAATATAGGAGAAAGCGAGACGTTTCGAGGCAATTCGCAGCCTCGACTAAAACCTTCGACTGTCAAACCTTGACTCGACTCGACTCGACTTCGACCTCGACTGTCAAACACTATTTCTCCCTAAGATTGAAAAAAAATACGTGAGAAGATGGTTCATAATTTTTTTTGGACAAAGAGGATACAAACCGATTTCTTTGTAATGCAAATTTCTGGTTTATAACTATTTTCTGCAAAGTTTGAAACTGTAGCATTAACAGCGGAAAATGTCTTGTTTCCGGCAAGAAAAAGCAAAATTATCTTCAGGGTTTAAATGTAATGATGAGAAAATGAGGATCAGCCGATGAGGGGTTTCACTGTACTGTTTAAAAAATAATTACAGGAGAAGCTCGGTCCCCAAGGCAGTGACCTCCCTCCTCCCCACCCCCTGAAACCCCCATCTTGACACCCCTACCTGTGACAATGTGAGTACCACTCTCTGTCAGGACTTGGAGAGTGTGATGTAATTGGGGAAAAAACTGGCTTGTTGCTTCAAACCAAAAAAGATCCACATGTTATCTGTTTCTAGTTCAAGATCACCTTGTTTTCCGACCGTGTCTATGGATTCTTCACCTTAGCAGGAACTCCCTGTTACCTGTCTGCTTGGATTGGATATCAGCTCAAACCTCAGCTGGGAAAAGTACATCTCTGGTAGAACTAAAAGCACATCACAGCACCTTCGCAGCTTATTTTGTGCTCGGCGATACCTTTCTCAAGCTGCTATTCTCCATCTACACAAGGCCACTGTATGTCCTGTCATGGAATTTCATTGCCATATTTTGGCTGGTGCTCTGGCCTGTCACTTTTCTCTTCTTGACAGAATCCAGCACTGTGCTGCCATTCTAGTGGGACAGGAGTTGGCATCATCCCTGGAACCTCTCTCAATCTGCTGCTTTGTTGCATTTCCAACAATTTCCAACAAAACAGATATTTCCATGGAATGTGCTCTGAGCGTCGATCAGGTTGTTCCACCTGAGCATTCTTTCAGTCGCTCAACACATGTGGTAGTTTCTTCCCATCCATACACTATATCTGTCCCAAGGAGTAAGACTATAATGTATTCTTCTGTTTATTTTTCCCCACAAGGCATTACTCTGGAACAACTTACCTTCATCCTGCTTTCCCCTCTATCTCAACCTGCCATGATTCAAGAGAAATGTCAATAGACTCCTCCTCTCTGTTTGATGTCTAATATCTATACTGTAGCGACCCATGGGTCCCCCAAAGCTCGAGACCAGCAACAGAATCTCCTTGCCCAAGCCGGTGACGTAACCGGTGGCCAAACCGCGGCGCCGAGGTTATAATCCTTTGCACCTGTCGGTCACTTGACCACCAAAGCGTGCCTCGCCTGAGAGGCGTGGCTTTGGTTCTGATGTATGCTTTTTGGTGGATTATATAAATGCGAACCCAATAAACGGGCTAGCAGAGTTCCCGAGATGATTATACAATAAACATCTTCTCGGACGAGTTTGTGTCTTGTCCGTCACTTCGTCCGTCTCAAGCAGGAGCGCTGCTCCTTCAATACTTGCCTTTGTGCAGGCCCCACCTCGTGTGGCCTTAAAGTCTTTATAGCAGGCGATATCTCAAATAAATAAATATGGATGTGCATTGAGAGTACGTACCCCAATTGGCCCCGCCAAACCGTTTTGGCATCCAAAAGGAAACTCGTTTTAAAAGAGTGAAAACCCTGCGTCTGGAACAATTGACGTCAGGAGTGAGAATGGAATCTGTGGCAATGTCAGCGGCACCCCAAAAATTGTAAGGAGTGTAGGGTGAAATTGTACTTAAAATAATTATGTAGCAACGTAAAGCCAAGGTGAGCAGGACCTGTTGGAATAAATTTGCAAGGATATGGAGGAGCTAATGACCCAGGAAGCTCTATATGAATATAACATTGTGGGGGAAGGACCAGGAGGGGCAGTAGTTGAGGTGCCGATGGCGACCAAGGACCCAACTCCCTCCTCACCCCCTTCTTTCTCTAACCTCCCACCCTCCCATCCTGGAAAAGGCAGCACTGATGGCACGGAATAGTGGGTTGCCGTTGCAATCGCTGTCCGGCAGTGACCAGGCGATGACGTTGGTTTGGTCAACTAATGGCACGCACATAATGACGATGACGATGACGATGATGACGATGAAAATGAAAATGGAGGAGGGACAAGGTGGCTGGCATAAGGCATGACATGCATGTGGGGCAGGCAGAGGTGAAGACTGATGTGAACGAAATGCTTAATGCTGTATCGGGAGAGGTGAGTGAGCGTGTAGATGGTGTCAAGAATGAGATGGGGGCAGATGAGGCTAGAATGATGGAGATAAATGGGATAAAAGAGGGACGGGGTAACCGTTACCTTGACTGAGGGTAGGGCTGAGCCTCCCGAGCGGGAAATATTTTAAATGCGAGTATGTTCTGTTACTGTGCGCGGGAGATTAAAAAGAACAGCTTTGTAATCCGTACCTGTCCAAGGGAGGTTACATTTCACAGCACTTCATGTCACAGTGTTTTTACGGTCCATGTCGGTCATAACGCCCGTATGCGGATGATTGAAAAATAATTTTCCAAGGAATGGTGTGTGGGTGGGTGAGGGTGGGGAGCACAAATGGCAAATTCAGCTGCGGGATCTCCGCGGAAAGGCTCATGTAAAGTAGTGTGTAAACTATCATGGAGTGACCCATGTGTGTGAATGGAGTTGGATTGTCTGTGGAGTGGATCGTGTGATTAAATGGTGTGTGAGAGATCATGAGACGGCCGGTGGTGGTGTGTGTAAGTTGTGTGCGCTGGTCTGTGTGGCGATTTGGAGATGTACCAGTACGAGAGTGGGCGTGGTGAAGGTTATGGGGCGGCGCGTATGTGTATGATGTCTGCATGGGTTCCGCAGCATGAACAGTGGATGTGGAGAACACGTCTGGGTTCCCGTGGGAAATCCGCCGAATGTCAGTGCGAACATTTAAATGAATTGGCAGGTTACGGATGTGCCGCCGAACTTTCTCACAGAGAAGGAATTACATAGGATAGAATATTTAGTGCGGAAGCGGCATAAAAGCTGGAACACCAGAGAAAATGCTGCTGTTTGAACAATCTGGATACCTGAGGAGAAGCTGCCTACCTCTTCATGCCGTGGAAGGATCACCTGCCAAGATCAATTGTGTTGCTAGGTTTGGCGGTCTCAATCGGTGTCAGTGGTTGCTTTACATCCCGTCGGGCCACAAACCTATCCAGGGCATGGGGACCTGCAGGTCCAGAGGTCGGGGAGAGTCCGAGAAGTCCCACTCGTGACGCACCCAAAACCCCAAACCCCACGTCTGCAACAATATTTTCACTCTGTCTGCGACTTCGGAGTCAAATAAAATTGAAAATCATTCCAAAAGAGACAATTACTGTGTGTAATGACATCATAAAGGAGACAAACAACAGGCACAAATAACTAATGTAGCGTGTTGGATAACGTGTAATACGTGTAATACGTTACGTGTAATTAGATGTAATAGAAACTGTGCAACGTCAATAAATTCCATTGTTTAAAAATGAATTTTACAATCTTTATTTTATGTAAATTGATTAAAAAAATTAAATACTGTAGAACACAAATCGTCTTCTTGTTACTTCCACTAACCTCCAGTTTAGCAGTACTTGGACATGTTAACTCAGGTGGTGTATAAGGATAATGGAGAAGAATGCTTCAATAGTGCTTAACATCTGGAAGCTTTCTTTTTAACAATCTTTAACTTCATTATTAGTTCACCTGGAACGAAGTTCTGGGGAGCTTATGCGGTGGTGCGTTGTCAGTCCATCCATCCGTCGTAAACACCTCTCCGCAACCGCTGATGGGATTGTGACGAAACTTGGCACAAATTATATCTGTTGTGCTGTGACTTAAGTTTGTTCACGGCATTAAAATAAGTCGGTGTCTAAGGGGTCTTTCGGGATTCAAAGTGGATCCACATTTGACCCCCCCCCCCCCCCCCCCCCAAAATAGGAATTTGTTCTTTCCCTCTGAAATTACACACAATATTTCGACGAAACTTCACCACAGCCTTCATCACCTGTGATGTACCAGTGTTTGTTCATGGCACTAAGAAAATGGAAGTCTAAGGGGCTCAACAAGAGGGGGGGGGGCATGTGGGTCCTGGTTTGACCCCCAAAATAGATATATGCTTTCTTCTCTGAAACTACACACACGATTTTGATAAAACTTGACCACAGTCTTCACCATCCATGCTGGACCAAAGTTTGTTCACGGCATTAAAAAAAAATCTGCCCTTTTGTGGTTGACGGGGTGGGGGGTGGGGGGGGGGGTGGGGGGGAGGAGGGCAGCGGTTGCCCTCCAAAATAGGTATGTGCTTTCCTCTCAGAAACTACACATACAATTCCAATTAAACCTGACCACAACATTCCGTTCATGACCCATGAGGTACCAACGTTTGTTCATGGCATTGGGAAAAATTGGGGTCTAAGGTAATCAATGGTGGAGGGGGTGGGGGGGTTAGGGGGATAGGTTGCCCCCCTCCCAACAAATAGTTTTTTGTTTGTTCAAAGTCCTATGATTACGTCAGTATGATTGTATCTGTTGCCCTGTCTTCTAGCATCCATTGAAATTGGTTAAAAATGCCATGATACAGTTTAAAATACCTTTAGTCAGTGTACTATTCTGCATTATGCTACCAGGTGAGTGCCCAAGGGTTTTGCCGCAATGTTTATATTGTTACGGATCTCGGTTTACGGCGCTCCCCTTACTGAGGGGGGGTTCATCCCCTCGTCTATTACACTGGCCGTCCAAGTCCTAGAAGGTATCGCGCTCCTTTGCGGGGGTTGAGGTTGACCAGGGTGACTGGTCAATGGGGTCCCAGATACCTTCGCCAACCTCGCCGCAAAGCAGGGTGCTACTTCTGCCCAAGCCACGGACAAGATGGAATTTTGCCGAGCGGTTTAGCAATCCGAGGCTCGAGCCGTTAGCAATAAAACTAACCCGATTCTGAGCGGTTTTAATCGTGCCACAGGTATTCAATTGGGAAAAGACTAAAGCGACCGGATGAGAGGAACCAAAGAATAAGAAGGGTGAAGGAAGAACAAATATGATTTATTAACTACACCAAAAGAGGAAACGAAAGAAGGGAATATACAAGAAGAAGGAAATAAAAGGACATAGGGCAAGCTTATCTAAACAGTGTTAACTTATCATGACCCCAGGACGAAGAGAAAGACTCACACGGATTGGTAGCTGGTAGGGGAGGAAGGTCCAAGCAGATGGTTCCAGGCGATGGGATCCATCCAGGCTCCGGGTCCGCGGGCGAAGAACGGCAGGCAGCTTCACGTCTCGTTGGCGCGCGACCGGACCTTACATATGCAAGGGGCTGGAATGCTGCTTACGTCTAGCGTGCCGAACGCTCTCAAAACCACACGGCAGTTCGTATCACACGATCGTCCCAAGCGATCCTCCGTGCAATGTTCTTATCATTCACCTCCTCTGCGCTGTTCTCTCAAGTTTGCCGATCATCTGCCCATCTTCTCTCCTCTCTCTTGAAGCAGTTCGCGGTGGTGCTTTTATTACCTGCCTTGCGAATCAAGCCGCGTCCACTTCGCTCTGCCTACTGGTGAGCATGCCTCGGCCCGGATTGGTCGTGAGGGTTCATTTTTTTTTTTTTTTTTTTTGTATACTGAATCGAGGCTCGTGAAAGAGCTAAGAGGGGAGCAGAAGTACCCGGCATTGCCGGGCGGGGGAGGGGAGGGGAACGGGGGGAGAGCGAGCCCCTTGGTAAAGCGAGTGATTTTTTTTTTCATAGCGTCATAGCGTTCATAGCGTTCATTTCGTTCATAGCGTTTCATAGCGTCCTAGCGATTTTTTTTTTCATAGCGTCATATCGTTCATAGCGTTCATAGCGTTTCATAGCGTCATAGTGTCATGTCATATCGTTCATCGCGTTCATAGCGTTTCATAGCGATTTTTTTTTTCATAGCGTCATAGCGTCATATCGTTCGTAGCGTACCTCCCCTCGTGACGCGTTGATGGGGACTATGTTCCTGGCCGCTCCTCCCTTCTTCTCCCACTCTGCCACGTGGCTTATGGCAGCTTTGGGCGAGCTTCAGCTCAAAGGCAGCGAACGCTGCTGGCAAAGGCGCGCCATACAATTTGGAGAGGGTAAAGCCGCAAAATGAATTTGATGGGAATTTGAGTAGGGGGCTAGGTTATTTGATTAATACAACGCAGATTCAACTATTGGAAACAGATCCTTACCTGAAACACATACTAATGAAATAACTAAAGAAGAAGCCTATGATGTGCTACGTGTTGCTCGTGGCCTAACTAGGGTGCGACCTTTGACCTTTACACCAAAAATGGGAATATTTACAGGGGATTATTTATAAGGGAATATTACAGATATTTACAAGGTGGAGGGTTCTAAAAACCACAACACTGCACCCTCATTACCCCCAGGGCCGTCCCGGCCCGAAATAACTTTAACTTAGTGTGGCACTCAGGTGTGGTAACCCTCAACTATTAACTTCACCCTGAGTGCGACATTTTTAAAACAACTAAGTATTTCCCGCCTGCTGCGTTGCATTCTATCTAAGAGAATCACGCCCAGAGGATAACTGAATCACGGATTTACTTTCAAAACTGCACATTGATGGTGGGGAGCATTATTTACAAAGACACTACTTGGTATTTACACGTGAACCCAGGACCTGTCTTTTGGGAAACAAAAGAAGATGGTTTGAAAAGAGGAAAGGCATACACTGCACTGCACCGATACCACCAGCACCAAAAGCACCAAAAGCACCAAAACACCAAAATGCACAGACAGCACCATCCAGTGCACAGTCATCACATTTCAATTATTATTAAACAACGATGCTCAGCAGATGACGTCTTCTCTTCTCTGCTGATGTTTCTGGGTGACTACTTGCTTGCTGCCTAGTTGGTAATAAAAGGGCACAAAACGCATCCACTTTTTAATTATGGCCAGCAGGGGCCAACTAAGGGTGGTCCACCTGCATGGCTTAGGTGCCACCGTGACCGTGGTCCGCAAGCAAGATTCCCAGCAGCGATGCCAGGCCCCAAAATGTGGGGTCCATAAGTGTGGTACTCGGCCACAGACCTGTGGTCCATATGGTGGTGCTCGGACACAACAATGTGCGGTCCATAAGTGTGGTACCAGTCCAGGCAGGCAGCAGCGAGGGTGCGGGCACACAACTGTGGGCACATGCACACTTTCCCCTCAGCACACAAAGACCATGGTCCATGAGTGGGGAAGGAAGACAAAGCAGGGTTAGCAGGGTGCAAGGGCGCAAGTGTACACATCAACACAAGGTAATGCAGAGGTGAGGTGCGCAGGAGAGCGAGCGGAGAAAGCTCATCCCTACCGTGCGCCCCCCCCCCCCCCCCGTCACCTAATCTACCCTTGCCCTTACTTACCCCATATTTACACAATTTACAAATTCGTCGCTACGTCTTGTCTTCCCCATATCTCCCCTAATTCCAAATTCATCAACAATCCCTCTAACCAAACTTGCCATAAAGCCCAATTTATCATCAATCCCTCCTAAGGATGAAGAGATGGAACATAACAAGCACAATGTCACACCCACGTCATGATGCATCTTACATACCAGACACTTGCAAAAAATCACATGGTGTGGAGTCTTGCCACCCTGGTGAGTGGATGAAGATGGTGCGAAGAGATTCCAATCCTAACGATACTCTAAATGACTTTAACACACTTACTCTACCCAGGGTCTTTCCCTGCAAAACCATTGGCCATCTTACACTATGTGGTTCTATGAACCGAAATCCCATTGACCGAACTGTGGTGCTCACCAATTTGGGGTCTCACTCCCCTGATTCTACTCCCTGTGCCCTCGCACAATTTCCGGGGTGGGTCGTGTGGTGCTCCCAGCAGGTCCGCTCACCTGCACACCTCTGCCACTGCAGTTGTCTCTGAGCTTACCTGCTCCTTACCCTAACCTACCTGGGGAAGGCCCTCTGGCGCTCTCACCCCCTACCGCCCTCTCTGGCGTCGGGCTACCCGGGTCCGTCCTCCGGATCCTCGGGCCCCACCGAACAACTCTACTGGCTCCCAGAGCCTACCAGTGGCCTCACCTGGCCGACATACTAACAGAGGCGGAGTGCCCATTTAATCTTTCTCACTAACAGGCCACACGCCCAGCCAATTGACTCCACTAATGCACCCAACACAACACTCCTGTGCAACTACCCGCACCACAGATGCCAATATCCAACCACAATTTACCTACTCCCTCTACCTACTTTTAAACTACCCTGCCCGGGTACTCGTGAAGGGGTCCATCTTCCCCATCCACTCCTTTTGCACCAACCACTCCACTCCATGTATTCCACACTACTCACTCCACACCATCCATTCCATACTCCATATATTCCAGACCATTCATTCCAGACCATCTATTTCATGCAACCATTCTCATTCACCTGTACCTTCACTTGCACACCTTGTGCCCACACACCTGGTGGCACTTGCACACCTGGTGGCACCTGCACACCTGGTGGCACTTGCACCCTCCTTCCCTCCAGGCGCATTCACTCAATACCATTCACCCACACTAACAATACTCTGCTCAATACTCATTCTACACACACACACACACACACACACACACACACAGCATCATCTGATCTAACTACTCCCTTCTGAAACTCACGCTCCCTGTCTTCCCTTATACTAAGCGCTCCCACATCGTTATAATCCAACTCTCCTACTCTAGTACTCTACATCCCCTACTACAGGTATGATGTCGCTACTTAAATCTACAGTTACCTATGTTACCTACAGTTCCCTGGCTTGGTTTTCACCGCCATACCCCATAAAACTATAGCTCATTTGCCCCCAGATGTGATGTGAGGGATGGTAAATGTACCATCCCTCTACACCATATACCATTTGCCATCAATTCCCAATCACACTATCACTATCGCCATTAGTCCACTTCACTCAGAGCCTCCTCGGTGCGTCATCACATCATTAAAGCTCGGCTTCGCAAAGCCGAGCAATGAATGCGGGTGGTTTGTCTACTGCAGGTTGGGTCCGTCCGGCATTCGATTCAGGGGAGGAGGTTTGCTCGGGCCAAGGCTCAGGGCACCATCCCTGCACGGGGCCTTGCGCTCCCAAGCGCGATGGCCCAGCCTTGCCCGGGTGGAACGCCGCCACCACAAGGGGGCGCCGTTCTGACCCCTCCTCCTCCCTCTCGAACCGGGCGGCCCGCTTTGCCTGGCAAAGCGCGGACTCGACCGTGCAGGGCGGGGCCCGTCCCAAATCGTGCACGGCACTCCGAAGAGGAGCGACATGACACCGATCCCTGCCGGCTCCCACAGCACACACCGCCCGGCACAGACTGGGAGCTCGCGTCATCTAAACGTCTTTCTGAACGCTGTCCCGGTTAACGTCGATGCTCCCCGTACATTCTCACACCACTCGTTCCATTCTTTACTCATACATCCCATCCACTCCGTCAATTCCACCACCTGACTCTCTGTTGCACACCACTCGCTGTTCGCACAATCCATAACACACCTTGGTGCACACTCGTCGTTCACACACTTCTCACGTGCACTCTCCCCCATTACGTACTCCGTAACCACCATGGGCGTGCACTCTGCCGTTACATCCCCTGTAACACTCCCCATCACGTGCTCCACCACCAACTCAGGTGTTCCTCCTCGCACACGCTCAACCATTCAAAGTGTGCATCCTCGCACCCGCTCCTCATCCTTCTCTCTCCCCATATCACTCATCGTTCCACTTCCACACTCCGATGTGCATTCACTCTTGCACTCGGTATCACTCCCATACTCTGTCGTGCACTCTCTCTCGCACTCGGTAACACTCTCGCGCTCTGGCGCCATTCGCACATGCGCGCCGTTCACCGTCACACACCTTTTCCTCACACGCGCGCCATTGCCATTCACACAGCGCACCACGGACCTTTTACGAGCGCCCGGGTGCCGTCTCGATCCCAAGCGCGTGAAAATTCTTTTCACGGCAAACACTCTCCTGCAAAATCTCCCCGCACAATATACAGCCCGACTCACCTGGGCGCTTCTTCCTCCTCACTCCAACACCACCTGCAAATCTTTATTCGGGTTAACAAGCACAGCATCACGATGCGAGCACGGACTTTGTACATTATCCATTTCTCCCTGCCGCGAGTGCTTTCCCAAGTCCGGCATCTCTTCCATTCCAATTTCCACTACTATTTGTTCGGTTAGATTTTTTTCCTTTATTTTCAATGTCTTTTCCCTCGGCGACCGCTGCCTCTAATAACATTTCCATTTCTACTTCGGCTTTCGCCGGGCTTGCCCATACCCCGGGTCGCGATCTCTATACCTGTCCAGTTACCTGCGCCTTGCTCCAACTCGCTTCTCCCGCACTCCTCGAGTCGCGCTACCTCGTCGTGCACAAATGGGCTTTCCCCGCCCGACCTGTGGTTAACCTCCCTTTCACACTCCCTCGCTTCATACCGGGCTTTGTCCCTCGCTAGCCCCTCATTAATTTATTGGGCTTGGCCATTTATGCCCTCCAATTGGCTTCCTAGACCCTCAAATTTACTGTCGAATCGCTCCCCCATTCTACTTTCCATTCCCTCACTATCGGCCCTCATTTCTCCCATCTCTTTCCTTAATCCCCCAATTTGGTTTCCCACTCGTTCCAATTGTTCTCCCACCTTGTCCATACTGTCGTTCTTTTTCTGCATTTCTGCCATGAATTGGGCCATGAAGGCTTGCATTTCACCCACCCCCATTGGTGCAGCTTTTGCGGCCCTCGTCGCCGCCATGTGCGATGCGCCGCCATCTTGTGCTGCCGCGACCACGTGTGAGGTGCCGCCATCTTGTGCGCCTGCAACCCCCTCTGCCGCACCTTCTTCAACCTCCTCCTCTATCTCCCCCATTTCCTCCCTGGGGTCCTGGGTTGACACTAACCCCTCTTCTATCTCCCTCACCGGCATCCGATCGCCTTGATCATCCATGGCATGATTATAATTTGGATATTATAATAAAATTTCGGCCACTCGTAATTTTGACCAATTTTTTTTCGACGGATTAAAATTTGGTTCAGGCATCAAATCCCACTCCCTGACACCAATTGTTACGGCCAATAGCACAATTGGTGTCCAAAATTTGGTCTAAATAAATTTAGTCCCAGGTTCCAGATCCCCCTCCTGATACCAATTGTTACGGATCTCGGTTTACGGCACTCCCCTTACCGAGGGGGGTTTAATCCCCTCGTCTATTACACTGGCCGTCCGAGTCCTAGAAGGTATCGCGCTCCTTTGTGGGGTTGAGGTTGACCAGGGTGACTGGTCAATGGGGTCCCAGATACCTTCGCCAACCTCGCCGCAAAGCAGGGTGCTACTTCTGCCCGAGCCATGGACAAGATGGAATTTTGCCGAGTGGTTTAGCAATCCGAGGCTCGGAGCCGTTAGCAATAATACTAACCCGATTCTGAGCGGTTATAATCGTGCCACAGGTACTCAATTGGGAAAAGACTAAAGCGACCGGATGAGAGGAACCAAAGAATAAGAAGGGTGAAGGAAGAACAAATATGATTTATTAACTACACTAAAAGAGGAAATGAAAGAAGGGAATATACAAGAAGAAGGAAATAAAAGGACATAGGGCAAGCTTATCTAAACAGTCTTAACTTATCACGATCCCAGGACGAACAGACAGACTCACATGGAATGGTAGCTGGTAGGGGAGGAAGGTCCAAGCAGATGGTTCCAGGCGATGGGATCCGTCCAGGCTCCGGGTCCGTGGGCGAAGAACGGCAGGCAGCTTTGCGTCTCGTTGGCGCGCGACCGGACCTTACATATGTGAGGGGCTGGAATGCTGCTTCTGGCTGGCGTGCCGAACGCTCTTAAAACCACACGGCAGTTCGTATCACACGATCGTCCCAAGCGATCCTCCGCGCAATGTTCTTATCATTCGCCGCCTCTGCACTGTTCTCTCAAGTTTGCCGATCATCTGCCGATTTTCTCTCCTCCCTCTTGAAGTAGTTTGCGGCGGCGCTTTTATGACCTGCCTCGCATATCAAGCCGCGTCTGCTTCACTCCGCTTACCGGTGAACACGTCTCGGCCCCGATTGGTCGCGAGGGTTCATTGGTACCTCCCATCATGACGCGTTGATGGGGCCATGCCTATGTTCCTGGCCGCTCCTCCCTTCTTCTCCCACTCTGCCACGTGGCTTATGGCGGCTTGGGGCGAGCTTCAGCTCAAAGGCAGCGAACGCTGCTGCCAAAAGCGCGCCATACAATTTGGAGAGGGTAAAGCCGCAAAATGAATATGATGGGAATTTGAGAAGGGGGCTAGGTTATTTGATTAATACAACACAGATTCAACTATTGGAAACAGATCCTTACCTGAAACACATACTAATGAAATAACTAAAGAAGAAGCCTATGATGTGCTACGTGTTGCTCATGGCCTAACTAGGGTGCGACCTTTGACCTTTACACCAAAAATGGGAATATTTACAGGGGATTATTTATAAGGGAATATTACAGATATTTACAAGGTGGAGGGTTCTAAAAACCACAACAATATTTTAATTTGAGAATACATTCCATGACAACATGTTCAATGAACTCTCAAGATGGTTCTCAATCCCATTTCCCTGCAAACGACTGATGCTGATTTGTCCACAGGTGATGTCCATGCTGTACATGTGGAAGGCAAACAACACAACAACGATTCATCTGTCACAGAAGATTCAAAATGTGCTTCTGCAAGGGAAGGTTCAGATGATATTCACATGACAAACAGGAGTGCTTCTTGTTTTGCAACTGGTGAGTGGAAATGTAAAAAATTATCATACGTCCAATTTTTTGTGTTGCGAAAATATTTAATTTTCGGAAAAGTGTGAAATATTTTGCATTTTGATTTTGACCAAAAAAAATAAAATGTTGTATTTTTTTGTTTCTGCAGAACAATCCAGAAGTAAGATGGGAAAAAGACGGTCCAGTTGCAGCTTGACAGTGAAGAAGAAGACTTTTTTGAAGGAGGAATCACGACCTCAAGACTCACTTCCTATAAAATTCAAGTGCATGTCTGGGCCTCGCAACACCAAGATTAATATTAAATTAAACAAACACAAAAAGGTTGTAGAAAGGGGAATACGTTATAAGTGTAATGTGTGCAGAATGGATTTTGCTTCAACAAGTAGCATCAAAACACACATGAGGATCCACACTGGCAAACAACACCACAAGTGCTCTGTCTGTGATAAAGGTTTCTCTAGTAACAGCAATTTGAAAAGACATATGAAGATCCATACAGGAGGGCGTCCCCACAAATGCTCGATATGTGATAAAGGTTTCTCTCATCACAACAGTTTGAAATTACATGTGAGGATCCATACAGGAGAGAGACCCCACAAATGCTCAATATGTGATAAAGGTTTCTCTCAAAAAGGCCATTTGAAATCACATATGAGGATCCATACAGGAGAGCGACCTTACAAATGCTTCACATGTGATAAAGGTTTCTCTCATAGCAGCAGTTTGCATTCGCATATGAGGATCCACACAGGTGAGCGACCTTACAAATGCTCGATATGTGATAAAGGTTTCTCTTGCAGCAACAGTTTGAAATTACATATGAGGATCCACACAGGAGAGCGACCTTACAAATGCTCGATATGTGATAAAGGTTTCTCTCATAGCAACCATTTGAAATCACATATGAGGATCCATACAGGAGAGCAACCTTACAAATGCTTGATATGTGATAAAGGTTTCTCTCATAGCAACAGTTTGAAATTACATATGAGGATCCACACAGGAGAGCGACCTTACAAATGCTCGATATGTGATAAAGGTTTCTCTTGCAGCAACAGTTTGAAATTACATATGAGGATCCACACAGGAGAGCGACCTTACAAATGCTCGATATGTGATAAAGGTTTCTCTCATAGCAACCATTTGAAATCACATATGAGGATCCATACAGGAGAGCAACCTTACAAATGCTTGATATGTGATAAAGGTTTCTCTCATAGCAACAGTTTGAAATTACATATAAGGATCCATGCAGCAGAGCAACCTTACAAATGCTTGATATGTGATAAAGGTTTCTCTCGTAGCAACAGTTTGAAATTACATATGAGGATCCACACTGGAGAGCGACCTTACAAATGCTTGATATGTGATAAAGGTTTCCCTCATAGCAACCGTTTGAAATCACATATGAGGATCCATACAGGAAAGCAACCCCATAAATTCTCAATATGTGATAAAGGTTTCTCTCAAAATGGCAGTTTGAAAATGCATATGAAGATCCATGCAGGAGAACTGAATCTGAAATACCAAACAAGTATTGTTGGAAAAGGTTTGCTGAAAAAGGTTTGTTAAATTCACATAGGGTACATACCCCATACTGGGTTGTACGTGTCCCCCTTGTAAGCGATCCTCAGCAGTAGGCAAGGTATTCAGTGAACCAGTATGGAGAAAGCTTTCGTGACACAACTTCACAGAGTACCATCTGTTACCCCTGATAACCATGCACCATCCCGAACCCCTTGATTAAAGCCGTAATGACTGGTTGACACCAGAATGTCCACAACAATGACTGCAAACTGGTGTCAGAGGACAACAAGAATCTCAAAATTCTAACCCCATCTATGTCCTCTCATGAAGTTTGAATAAAATAAAAAATAATGTGCAATTTCTTAATTTGGTTCTTCATATCCTCAAAATGGAGAATTGTTGAAAAATTGAAACCAAAAACTCAAATTGCAACATAACTTAATCTCTCAATCTGATCTTGCATCTCATCGTGCTTCTTTCAGTGTCTTCCTTCGGTTGCCAGTTTGTAATTCTTATCTCTGTCCCTGAATTGCATCCAGCCATGTTCCATTTTAGTTTTTTTGATTGTGACCAGTGTTTAGGAATTTTGTTTTCCTTCTGGCTTCGTTGTTTTTCTTGTCCCTTTTTGGTTTATGCTCGGATGGAATTTTTCCGTGGCAGTTTGAACATCAATATTTACTCAATATTTGCTGTCGTCCATGTTTCATTGCCATGTGTGATATGGGGAGAACACCTTTGTTGTAAAATTGTTTATCAGAAGAGGACTCCTGCCTATGTTTTTCATGAAACTTGAATTTGTGAAGGGTTTCGCAATAAAGAGAGGTCCTCAAAGTACAAATGCATTGTCGGTGTTGTTGTGAATATGTAATGGCACATTATGATCAATTATCTGTCTGGGGAGTTTGGAGCTGTCCATATCCCCATAAGTAATCCCGATCAAACCGAGAGTTGTTCACCAAACCAGTTGAAATCCTTGCATAGCATTTACCATTGTGGCATGACTGCACTGCATGCCATCACTGATTGCTTCCAAGTAGCTGAGTTGCACAGGTCCCAACGTGGAAGTCCACACAGCTGGTTTCTACCGCATTTTTCTCAACAACAATTGTTGTGAAAAACCAATCGGGTCCACAACTTTAGACCATCTGTTGGTTTAATTCCATTAAGACCATGACATCATTCTGTAAATACAGGAAATGCAATAGGAATAAGGTTTGGCATCACATGGGTCCATTCATAACATTCAATGCAAGCAATGTTAATATTCTATGCAGGCGTACCGTTAGCGAGTCCACTAGATGTAACATGTCACAGGAGAAGGCCCCTGAGCACCGACCACAGTGGGTCTTATAGCCGCGCCCCTAGCGGTGTCAGCGAGCAACGATCATCACCTGGGTTCAGCATTAGTTCGAATACGATTTCACTACATTCTCCCCACTGTTAGAATTACACTGCAGAGCGGCTAGAATCGAGCGAGCGTCAGCATTAACAGGGTGTGGAACATGGTATCAGTCGACCCAACCGTACCGGCCCGGGCGGCGAATTTCTCTGCCTGCACGCGTCCGAAATTCCCTGGGTACGGCATCACGTATCCCAGAGACCCTGGCGTCGGAGGAGCTACCGGAGTCAGGTGACGAAGGGGGTACCGCCAAGCCTTCGGGCACAGGTAGATGCGGCGAAGGGAGGGTCGGCAGACTTTCAGCGATGGAAGCGTCGGAAGAGTCCATAGTCTTATAGATTGGTTCGATCAGTTCGTCCAATTCCCTACAAGGGTCGGCGATCCCACATGGGGCAAGATGACGTACGGAGACAGTGGTCTCACGTCCATCAGCCGTCATCACACGAGCATGCTCAGGATTAGCCTGGAGTATCTGCACTTTGTCCACTAAGGGGTCGTACTTGCTCGTGCGAAACCGCCCATTTGAGGTAGGCTGGCCCGGGCTCAGCGAGCCAACTGGGTAAAGACCGTATACACCCCGTGCTCCTGGGGTGGTGGAAAAGTCTCTCATGGGGAGTCTGGTTGGTGGCCGTACACAGTAGAGCCCTGATCGAGTTCAACACCGCAGGTAGTGACGAAGCCCATTTATCGAGGCCTCGGCCGAGGGTACGGAGGTTGAGCATGACGGCCCTCCATATAATCCCGTTGAAGCGTTCGATCTGCCCATTTGCCTGGGGTCTGTACGGCGTGGTGTAACTAGAAGCGATGTTATTTTGGAGCAGATAGCCTCGCACTTCCTGAGACAAGAAGACCGCACCCCGATCAGTATGCACATAGGCCGGGTACCCGAACATAGAGAACAAATTCTGTAAGCATCGCATTACCGTGGCAGCAGTCATGTCCACGCACGTATAAGCGAAGTGAAATCGCAAGTACTCATCTACGATAGTGAGCAGAGCGAGAGTTACTCGACACCGGCAATAGGCCCTTGAAATCCATCGCCAAGCATTCCCACGGCCTCGTAGCCCTAACCAGAGTCCCCATGGGTGGGTTATAGAAACGCGGTTTGATTTCCACGCATATAGCGCAGTCACGACAGATATGGCGGATATCGTCATTCGAGTATGGCAGATTGCCACGCCGCACAAAATGAGCGAAACGCGTTACGCCCGGATGCCCCGCAGTGGCATGCAGCACGCGTAGGCCCTCCAAAGTGGCGATACCCGCGCACGTAGCCGGTCTCGATAAGGCATCGGCGGCCTGGTTATCCTTCCCCAGGCGGTATTTGATAGTGTAGCAGAAGTGGCAAGCTCTATAAGCCAGCGAGTGATTTTCTCATTCTTAATGCGCTGGGCGTGTAATGTGTCGCACATGAACGCAACACTTTGCTGGTCCGTGATGATTTGGAAACATCACCCGAGTAAGTACGGGCGCCATTGCCGAATAGACTCGACGATCGCATACACTTCCTTTTCGACAGACGAATGTCTCCGCTCAGCGGAGGTAAGAGTCCGTGAAAAGAAAGCCACCGGACGCCCTCCTTGGGAGAGGGTCGCCGCGATGGCCTGATCCGAGGCATCACTTTCGAGGACGAAAGATCCGCTCTCGTCGATCATCGCCACAGCGGCACTGGCGATGTCGGCCTTAAGGCCTCCAAAGGCCGCCAATGCGGCCGGACGCAGAGGGAATGTGTCGCAGACCATAAGGGGGCGAAGTTTCACGGAGAAATTTTGGACCCATTTTGAGTAATGGGCGAATAGCCCGAGGTCGCGCTTCAGGGACGCCCGATCGCAGGGAGGGGCCATGTCGAGCAAAGGTCGCAGACGCTCATTATCTGGAGCGACAGAGCCATGGGTCACGGTGTACCCCAGAAGATCTATCTTGCATAGAGAGTATTGACACTTATCCTCGTTCATGGTTAAGTGATACCTCTGCGCGACCTCGAGGAAGCGCTTCAGATTAGCATCATGGTGCCCTTGGTCATACCCACAAACCGTAAGATTGTCTCGGTAGACGAAAACATCGGTTAAGTTCTCCCTTGCAATGAGGTCATCCATGGCCCTCTGGAAACAGGCGACCCTGTTCGTTACCCCAAAAGGCAATCGTGTAAACTGGTACAACCATTGCCCCGACTCAAATGCGGTATAGATACGATCTGCCCTAGAGATGGGGATCTGATGGTATGCACTACGGAGTTCGAGAGTGCTGTAGACCGAGTACTGGGCCACCTGTCGCACCAGCGCGTCCATCCCCGGAAGGGGGTAGGCACCCAGCTGTGTAAAGCGGTTAATCGTTTGGGAATAGTCGATTACCATGCGTCTGCGGCATGCATCGCTTCGCACCACCAAGACCTGGGCTCGCCACGGCGACCGGCTAGGTTCTCTGATACCGTCTTTCAAGAGCTGAGCCGTTTCGTCCGCAATGAATTGCATGTCTGCTCGAGAGTAGCGCCGTGATTTTACCGCTACAGGGGTACAGTCGGAGGTTAGATTGGGGAACACCGAAAGCGGCTGGATTTCCATTTTCGCTAGGGCACACACAGCAAGCGCGTCAGCCCCCACAACAAGCGTGTCAGGCCCACCAAACTCCATTTCCAGACGTCCATGTCGCTAAAGAAAATCGTGTCCTAACAGAATATCAGCACATAAAGCAGTGTTACGGATTTATGTGAATTACTATTCAGGTCATTGCTTATTAATGTTTATTCGATTAAAGGTTGTTGTGATTAAAGGGTCAAGAGCCTTTCTGGGGAAAAGGAGACAGGAAACGGAAGAAGAAAAGACACGAGGTCCGGGAGAAGCGGCGATCTTCTTCCTCTTCCTCGCCGAACTCCGACGTGAGTGGTATCAAAATTGAGCAGCGTGGGGGATGCTGCGTTTGAAAGCCCATCTGGCGAAAGGAGTTACCTGCGCGGGGTAATTACCCATTTACACGTCAAGTCGCCGTGGGTTCGTGCACGGAACCAAGCGTCCGGCACAGTTCACCTCACCGTCTACAAGGACGGGTACGGGTCGCACCTTGGGCCTCGCGCGCGTTGCAAGCCGCGCTTGGTTTTGCCCCGTTGCTTGGCAAGGAGGTGTGCGCTGCAGCAGCTGTCCCCGGTACGCGACGTGCACGTTTGGAGCACGTCCGACCGGGGTTCGTTCAACCGCCCGTGTGCGGAGAAGCCGACCTTCACCTTGGTCTGGAGGGGCCCAGAGATATTGTGAGGGACAGTGACCCAAGGGGTTGTGAGTGGGGAAAGGGGGGACACATATATAAGATGGCCATCTTAGTAATATTGGTGATTGATTGTTGATTGTTGATGGTTGTTGATTGCTTGGGGGAATATATTATTGATTATTCCGGATCCTTGGTGTGGGGTTTCTTATTGACTGGAATTCATATTGATTGCGTTACGAAAGTGTATAAATCATAGACCTTTCTGGCGGAGTTCCTCTCACGGTCCGGGGGTCACCGAGACCAGGTAGTCACCGGGAGGACCACGTAACAGAAATTGGGGGCTCGTCCGAATTACAATTTGCGGATTCGCAATTGGGTCTACGTCCGGGATATAAAATTGTATAACATAATAAAATAATAATTTATTAATTAAAATTTATTAATTAATTCTTAATTGGTAAATTTTTTGAGAAATTGTGGTAAAGTCTTGGGTGAAGGTTAACAGGTGTTAACGATAGTCACCATGGCGTTTGTTGCACAGAACTTTGCGGTAACACCTAGTGAGGCACAGTTCCGAGCGTTACTAAAAGTGGACCTCTTGAAATTGGCCAATCATTTTAACTTGGAGGTCCGAACTAATTTGAGGAAGGCAGAGTTGCAGACCACGGTGATACAATCTATGGTGGGATTAGGAACATGGTAAGAGTTCGCCTGGGAGTGGCTACCCGAAGAACCAGAAGACGTTGAGCTCCGGAAACTGGAGTTGCAATTACGGAGCCAGGAACGGATAAAAGAAGAAGAAAGGAAAGCAGAAAAGGAAAGAGCAGAAGAAGAAAGGAAAGCAGAAAAGGAAAGAGCAGAAGAAGAAAGGAAAGCAGAAAAGGAAAGAGCAGAAGAAGAAAGGAAAGCAGAAAAGGAAAGAGCAGAAGAAGAAAGGAAAGCAGAAGAGAGGAGAGAAGAGAAACAAGCAGAGGAAAGGAGAGTGGAACGAGAACTCCAGGAAAGGTTAGCAGGGAGAAAAGCAGAGGAGAGGAGAGCTGCCAGGGAACTCGAAGCAGAGGAGAGAAAAGCCGAAAGGGAGTTGAAGGAACGTGATCTGGCGCTTCAGCAAGAAATTAAATTCAAGGGGCTGGATTTAATGAGAGAACGGGGAGAGGTACCACCCTTGCTGACGGGGTCGACACCTAGCCAGAACACCTGGGAGGTGGGCAGACATGTGAGGCTGGTTCCACCCTTCAGTGAAAAGGAGTGTCACTCAATTTTTTCCACACTTTGAGAAAGTGGCTCGACAGTTAAACTGGCCGGAGGAGGCCTGGACCATATTAGTGCAAAGTGTGCTGGTGGGTAAAGCTCAAGAGATTTATTCGGCGCTACCAATAGACCAATGTGCAGATTATGAGGTATTGAAGAAGCACACCCTCAAAGCCTATGAGTTTGTTCCTGAAGCTTACCGGCAAAAATTCAGGAATGCCAGGAAGAGGGAGAGTGAGACCCATGTGGAGTTTGCCAGAGTGAAAGAAAACATGTTTGATCGGTGGTGTGAGTCGAAAGGAGTCGGGAACGACTTCGAAGCATTGCGTGACCTGATGCTGGTGGAGGTATTTCAACAGTGTGCCCACGAGGACATCAAAGTGTTCCTGCAGGAAAAGAAAGTACCAAAGTTGTGGGACGCAGCCACCATGGCAGATGATTATGCCTTAACACACCGGATAGGGGTCCACACACCTAGCTCCTCACCTAGACTTCAGCAGGGGAGTTATGGAACACCTGGTGCGGAGAACGACAATACATGGCAGCGGCCTCGAGAGGATTATGGGGACAACGCGGATACCCCACCTGTTCGAAATCAGAGGGCTACGGGCCCAAGACAAACTTATTTCCCGGGGGGCCCGAGGCAGACCACGAGTTTTTCCTCTGGGCCGACTTGCGCCTTTTGCAAAAAACCTGGACACTTGATGTCCAGTTGTTACCTCATGAAAAGGGAAAACCCAGAGCGGAGTCCGACTATTACCACTCCGAATGCGATGGCAAGCGTAAGAAATCGCCCACAGAAGAGTTACCAACCATTTATTTACGAGGGGTTGGTCTCACTCAAGGGAGACTTGACCAACCCAAGACCGGTTAGGGTTTTGAGGGACACAGGAGCCCATCAATCCTTAATGCTGGAAGGCATTTTGCCATTGTCAAAGAGTACCGCAACTGGTGATAGTGTTCGGTTACAAGGGATCGGTCGCTGTGTTAGTGCCCCACTTCATGTCATCCATTTGGAATCCGATTTGGTGTCAGGACCGGTCACCGTCGGTTTACAAGCCACGCTTCCTGTAGAGGGAGTATCTGTGATTATCGGGAATGATTTGGCCGGGGGGCAAATTTATGGTAACCCGAGGGTGGGTAAAGAGCCCCGCAGGGGAAATAACACCACCCCCGCTCGGGATGGCGACAAAAGTTCCAAGTTATTTGTAGGGGGACTGAACTTCAACACAGAGGAAGAAGTTCTGACCTCTGTCTTCAACAGATATGGGCCGCTGGTGGAATTGCGGGTGGTAAAAGACAGGGAAACGCAACAGTCAAGAGGGTTCGGCTTTGTCACGTTTGCAAGCACAAGACACGCCAAAGAGGCAGAGAAGAATTGAAATGGTAAGGATTTGGAGGGTCGGACCATAACAGTAGGGAAGGCATTTCGTAGGTGTCGAGAGGTCTACAGAAGAGGACAACTTGGCAGTAGTTTTGGGGTTGGCAGCAGCCGACATTAGTATGGAGGCTCCCAGAGTTATGGCACCTCCCAAAAGAATGAATGTCAGAGCACTGGCCGAGAAGGAGACCGCCAGTCAGGTAACGGCTGGGACAAGGGGTCCCACCGTAACTGTTAGGAGTCTGGCGAAGTTGAAGCACTATATACGGGGGAGCCACCGAGCCGGGGCTCCTACACGGACTAACCGGGAACGCCACATTCTTAAAGGCGTCCAGGTAGTGAACTTTCCTGCACGGACTAACCGTGAACTCCACGTTCTTAAAGGCGTCCATGTAATGAACTTTCCTCCCCAGACTAACCGTGAACTCCACATTCCTTAAGGCGTCCATGTAGGGAATACTCAGCTGGGCCTCCCGAAAAAGTGCTATCGAGAGGTTTAACTTTGGGGGCTTTGGTCACCACCTCTTAACCGTCATTCAAGAGAAACTAGAAGTGGTTGACGCTTGGTCCAGAGGGAATTAATCTGGGGGATGGTGTGAAATTTTGTTGCTTTATTTTTAAGTGATAACTGTGCCCGGGGGGAACTGATGATTTGGGGGGTGTGAGTTATCTGATTTGTTTATCAAAGTTGGCCGGCAAAGAAAGTTTTCGCTGGGTTCAAACTTTCTTTCTTGAAGGGGGGGAGTGTTACAGATTTATGTGAATTACTATTCAGGTCATTGCTTATTTATGTTTATGCGATTAAAGGTTGTTGTGATTAAAGGGTCAAGAGCCCTTCTGGGGAAAAGGAGACTGGAAACGGAAGAAGAAAAGACACGAGGTCCGGGAGAAGCGGCGATCTTCTTCCTCTTCCTCGCCGAGCTCCGACGCGAGCGGTATCGATATTGAGCAGTGTGGGGGACGCTGCGTTTGAAAGCCCGTCTGGCGAAAGGAGTTACCTGCGCAGGGTAATTACCCATTTACACGTCAAGTCGCCGTGGGTTCGTGCACGGAACCAAGCGTCCGGCACAGTTCGCCTCACAGTCTACAAGGACGCGTATGGGTCGCACCTTGGGCCTCGCGTGCATTGCAAGCCGTGCTTGGTTTTGCCCCGTTGCTTGGCAAGGAGGTGTGCGCTGCAGCAGCTGTCCCCGGTACGCGACGTGCACGTTTGGAGCACGTCCGCCCGGGGTTCGTTCAACCGCCCGTGTGCGGAGAAGCCGACCTTCACCTTGGTCTGGAGGGGCCCAGAGACATTGTGAGGGACAGTGACCCAAGGGGTCGTGAGCGGGGAAAGGGGGGACACATATATAAGATGGCCATCTTAGTAATATTGGTGATTGATTGTTGATTGTTGATGGTTGTTGATTGCTTGGGTGAATATATTATTGATTATTCCGGATCCTTGGTGTGGGGTTTCTTATTGACTGGAATTCATATTGATTGTGTTACGAAAGCGTATAAATCATAGATCTTTCTGGCGGAGTTCCTCTCACGGTCCGGGGGTCACCGAGACCAGGTAGTCACCGGGAGGACCACGTAACAGCAGGTAAGACCATAAGGTGTACATCTGGGAAAACCCGTCCCTTTATCACGAGTTTCAATCGGCATTCCCCCTTCGTGCTGAGTCGAAGTCCCTGGGAAGCCATGAAGATCCGTCTCGTAGACCTCAAGACCTGCCAACCATGCCTGTGCACTAATCGCTGGTCGATAAAACTATCCGTAGAACCTGTATCCACCAAGGCACGCACACAATGGCCCTCAACCATGAGGGGAATAAGGGCTTGAGCCAGGCCGGACGAGGCTGCTGGGAGTGGGACCGAACCTCCTGAGTGGGTCGGCCTCGCCTCGCAGGCGGATCCTATGCCAGCGGCAGTTTTCCGGGCATCAGAGGGTGCCCGTGGAGTCTCGTATAAGTTGTCAGGGTGCGTTCCCATGCAATCTGCAGTTTTGCGGTCATTGCCGGAGTATTCGTTGTTCATGGGGAATCCGTTAAAGCCGTCAGAGAGCTTTCCCATGCATTCTGCAGTTTTGCGATTCAAAATAGCCGTTTGATGAGTATGGGCCTCCGTAGTATTCGAAATCGCCGTTTGACGATTCAAAATCGCCGTTTGACGAGTATGGGCCTCCGTTGTATTCGAAATCGCCGTTTGACGATTCAAAATCGCCGTTTGACGATTCAAAATCGCCGTTTGACGAGTATGGGCCTCCGTTGTATTCGAAATCACCGTTTGACGATTCAAAATCGCCGTTTGACGATTCAAAATCGCCGTTTGACGAGTATGGGCCTCCGTAGTATTTGAAATCACCGTTTGACGAGTGAGGGCCTCCGTAGTATTTTAAATCGCCGTTTGACGAGTGAGGGCCACCGTAGTTGGTACCGAACTCGTGTCGCCGCCAGTGGACGCTGTACGCTTGTGAGAGATACGACGAGAACGTACCGCTGGGGCTTGGCGGGGCTCCAAAGCCCCTCGCATGGCCCGGAGTCTGGTCAAGGACGCATGTGCCATGCTCGATTGAGGATGAGACTGTTGTGGCTGTTCGGCGACTCTCGCCAAGGTCGATTGAGCGACCAGGGGCCCGCGAGGAGAGACCCTGGAGTTCAAAGCCGGGTAAGGCGCCGTGTTCCGAGCTCGGCTCGTAGGCTCCGCAGTGAGCCCATTCAAGGTCGCGCGCGGCCGCGAGCCACGTGCGGTTTTCCGGCACACTTTTGCGTAGTGCCCCTTTTGCGAGCACAAATGGCATATGGCGTCCCGAGCCGGACACACTGTCCGGAGATGTCGTTGTCCCCCACAGAAGTAGCAAGTGGCGCCGCGTAAGGCATTGGGTCTGGTCGTAGCGGCAGCCATCAGGACCGGATCCTCCTCCGGAGCATGCTGGAGTTCCGCGAGCAGTTCTTCTCCCTCGGCGGTAGCATTCTCCGGCCGTGCGTGTAGTGAGGTTCCCGCCAAGAGGCGCGTGCGATCATAGGCGTTCGACTGCAACCACGCTTCAGTGTGTACCTTTCCTTGCTCAAGTGCCGCCATGAAGGTCAGGTCAGTCTTCTCCAGGAGTTTGAGCCTTAGGTCCTGAGAGGAGACCCCGGCGATGAAGGCGTCTAGGAGAAGGTCATCCTGAGCCTGCTCGTGAGTCCGTGGCTCCCGGGTGCTGTCCAGCAGGAGTTGCCGGAGCTCCTGGGCATAGTGATCCATCGGCTCGTTGGGTTGCTGGCGTCGCGTTAATAGCAAATGCCGAGCATACACCGGGCTCTTTTCCTTTATGTACAATCGTTTGAGCTCCGCAATAGCGAGGTCGTATGTCGCACATTGTGCAATACTGTTGTACACCTTGTAGTCGACTTTGGAATGCAGTGTTGCTAGCTTCGTGACAGCCGTCGGCTCGGTCTCAGGCTCAGCGAAAGGGTTCTCCAACGTTTTCAGCCAGTGCTTCAGTTGCAATCCACCATCCGAGGCTTGCGGGTCAGCGCAGAATTGTGTGACCAACAGCGTCTTGTTGCCCGCCATGTCCGTAGATCATTAATGGAATTAAGTGTTGTGAAAAACCAATCGGGTCCACAACTTTAGTCCATCTGTTGGTTTAATTCCATTAAGACCATGACATCATTCTTTAAATACAGGAAATGCAATAGGAATAAGGTTTGGCATCACATGGGTCCATTCATAACATTCAATGCAAGCAAGCTTAATATTCTATGCAGACGTACCGTTAGCGAGTCCACTCGATGTAACATGTCACAGGAGAAGTCCCCCTGAGCACCGACCGCAGCGGGTCTTATAGCCACGCACCTAGCAGTGTCAGCGAGCAATGATCATCACCTGGGTTCAGCATTAGTACGAATACGATTTCACTACAACAATGACAATGCATTGTTAATGGAAGGAATACATTTGAACACAGAGGGGAACTCACCCCCTCCCTCCTCTCATCTCTCTCACCTCTCTCATTAATTCTCTCATCTCCTCTTCCTGACCAGGCTGGAGTTCCTCAAGGCAGTGTTCTGGGACCTGTGCTTTTTCTAATCTTCATATGTGATCTTTCTGACTCTCTGGAAAATCTTTATCTTTTTGCTAATGACTTCAACCTCTGCTGGTCAAGCTTTGATCCCTCAGGTCGACAGTTCTGGGCAAAAAGCAGCCTCCTAACTCTCTGCAGACTTGGATAAAATTACAAGCTGGTCAAACATGGAACAAGTCTTTCAATCCTGTTAAATCTCACACTCTCACCTTGTCTCTCCGAAAAGACCATCTGGAAGACCCTCATATCTAGTTTCTCAACAATCCTCTTTGAAGAAGTTCGGTCACTGAAGCTTTTTGGTTTCACTATCTGCCGTGATCTTCCTGGGAAAGCCACATGTCTAAGCTGAACTCCAAAGCCAGTCGCCAACTGGGCATCCTCCATTCTACAAAATCCTACCTTGGCACTGCTGAGCTGCTCACCCCTGCAAAGCTTTCATCTGCAGTTTGAGGAAGTGCTGCTCTCCCCTCTGGGCTGATGCTACTGCCTCATTACTATTGCGGCTTCATGCTGTAGAAACCAAATATTTTATGATTATTGGTACCTCCCATGATGAATCTGATTATAAGGGCCTTTCACTCTCTCACAACAGGCAGGTTGGTGGTCGTTCTATCTTCTATTGACACCTCTTCTGCTTTGCACCCCCTGCTCCAGAGGGGGGAGAAAAGAGGAATGAAAGAGTGAAGGTGAGCAGAAAGTTTTGATTTTGGCAGTTTCACCAGAAGAGGATTGCTGGCAGATCCTGTGTGTCCTGCAGGAATATTTTTGGGGACAGAGCACAGACAGAGCAGGGGATGCAAGGATGGAGAGGAGTCGATAGAACACAGAACGACCCTGCCTGTTGTGAGAGAGTGAAAGGCCCTCATAATCGGATTCATTATGGAAGGTACGAACAATCCTAAAAGCTTTGGTTTCTATAGCGTGAAGCCGCACTAGGTATGAGACAGGAACACCAGCCCAAAGGGGAGAGCAATACTCAAATCAAAGTGCAGATGAAATCTTTGTCGGTCGTGATGAGCATCTCAGCAGTGCAAAGGAAGGACTTTGCACAATGGAGGATGCCCGGTTGGCGACTGGCTTCGGAGGCCAGCTTGGACATGTGGCTTTCCCAGGAAAGACCACGGCAGATAATGAGATAAAAAAGCTTGAGTGACACGACTTCTTCAAAGAGGGTTGTTGAGAAACGAGAGGAGGATTTTCCAGACGATCTTTTTGTTGAAACAAGGCGAGTGTGTGAGATTTAACAGGATTGAAAGACATGTTCCATGTGTTTGAGCAGGTAGTAATTTTATCCAAGTCTGCAGACTTAAGAGGCTGCTTTTTGCCCAGAACTGTCGACCTGAGGCATCAAAGCTGGACCAGCAGAGGGTGGAGTCATCAGCATAAAAATAAAGATTTTCGATAGAGTCAGAAAGATCACTGATGAAGATTAGAAAAAGTACAGGGCCCAGAACACTGCATTGAGGAACTCCTCAAGAGTGGTCTTTCTAGCTTCTTCCGCCTCCTCTCCGGCCTTGCACCCTGTGTTCTGTCTCCCAAATATTCCCGCAGGGTGCACAAGGTCTGCCTGTAGTAAGCCTCTTCTGGTGAAACTACCACAATCAAGACTCCCTGCTCACCTTCACCCTTTCATTCCTTTTTTTCCGCCTGTGGAACAAACTTCCACACTCCACACTCTCTTCAATCCCACTCCTCCCTCTAGGTCTTTAAAACAGGTGTTCAGCACCATCTCATATTTTTCTACATACAAAACCTTGATTTTTTCTTCCCCCGTTAATCTATCTTAAATCCACCTCCTTCGAATTCCAATTTCTTTCCTGAATAAAACATCCCTGTCATGTCCATCTTGTTTACCCCACAAAGCCTATCCAGCCTTCTCTCTTCCACAGATTTCCCCGATGTCCTTGTTCCTTGCTGTTGTTGTACTTCCCTCGCTCTTCTCCTGTTATCTCCCACTCCCCTTATTATATGCTCCATATGTTAGCTCTCATCGGGGCCGAGACTAAATATACAAAAACGGTTTCACTGTCTCCCCTTCTGACCAGCACTGTTCTTGGTCAGTTTCTCACAGTGTGGGTGTTTTCACATGCAAGTGGATGAGACTTGGCCTTGTTCTGAACCATCAACTCTGAAATTACGTTGAAGCCAATTATTGGATCTGTTTTTAAACCGTTTTTAAGCTGAAACTCTGCTTCAAACCATCCTTCAAATGAATGGGGCTTCCATTTGCAGCCTTTAATCACAATCCATCCTCTCGGATTTCTTCCACTGGTGTTAAAACGGTGTCTGACAGGTTATCTTGTGGCCAGTCTCTGCTTGCTTTGCTTACCTGGGAACCAGTATTCCAAAGGGCTTGAACCTCAATGCCATTCGGTTTACAGTGTGTTATGAGTTAACCGTAGTCGTACACTGAGGAGCATCGACATTGTTTAATCCAAACAATGGACGAGTTGGTTAAATCGTGCATCAGTTCAACATTAAAGTGAATTATCGTAGAAATAAAAACGAGACTGTGGGTTTTGAAGCTTCCTGGATCAGGAGCAACCTCCCCTTCGGTTGGTTTTGTGTTGGGGAAAACCCCCCCCTCAATATTCGCCCCCAGTGGCGCAGATTTTGATGCTGTGAATCAATCCACCTTTATTAGGGATCAGGTGTGCAGCTTGTGGTCAGGTTGGTCAAAATCGTGTGTTTGGTTCAAGCAATAATGATTGAAGTGCTTGTGGACTCACTCACTCACTCACTGACTCAACTCACTCACTCACTGACTCAACTCACTCACTGACTCACTCACTGAATCAACTCACTCACTCACTCACTGACTCAACTCACTCACTGACTCACTGACTCAACTCACTCACTCACTCACTCACTGACTCAACTCACTCACTCACTGACTCAGCTCACTCTCTCACTGACTCACTCACTCACTCACTCACTGACTCAACTCACTGACTCAACTCACTCACTCACTCAACTCACTCACTCACTCACTGACTCAACTCACTCACTCACTGACTCAACTTACTCACTGACTCAACTCACTCACTGACTCAACTCACTCACTCACTCACTGACTCAACTCATTCACTCACTCACTGACTCAACTCACTCACTCACTCACTCACTGACTCAACTCACTCACCAACTCAACTCACTCACTCACTCACTCACCAACTCACTCACTCACTCACCAACTCACTCACTCACTCACCAACTCAACTCACTCACTCACTCACTGACAACTCACTCACTGACTCAATTCACTCACTCACTCACTCACTCACTCCTTCACTTACTTGCCGACAGACACTGCTCTATCGATAAGTTTACCAGACTAAAGCCCAGGTGAGTTACAAACGAGTTTGTTACCTGTTAAAAAGTCAGGAAAGTTTGAGGAATTCTTTTTAACATCACACGAATGTAAGTACACGTGGGCATCGTGGGGAGTGACACGTTTATTTTATATTAATAAATTATAAAAAACGAGGAATATCAATTAAATATTTTAATGAAAAAGGGGGAAATATCAATTAATTATTTTAATGACAAAGGGGGAAATATCAATTAATTATTTTAATTATAAAAGGGGAAAATATCAGTTAAATATTTCATCATTTCTACCTCAAATTGAGTTCGACGTCACATAATGTCGGATATGATTTTACATTGATCATTTCACAGGGAATCACAGGATTATTGGATTCAATGAAACCTGTTATAATGCAAATATACAATGTATTCTGCAAATGTACAATGCAAGAATACCTGATGCATGCATGCACGTCACGGGATGTTGTTACAGGTGTGAACTTGTGCATAACACATACACCGCCTAATGGGTGATTATGGCCTGCATGGTAATACGGTGGGGATGCACTTCTGGGATTACTTCCGGCTGCACGTGGAACATGACTTGCTTGAACTGACATCAGCTCCGTGTGTTTACACAAGCGGCTGAAACAGGTGGCGCCTCGTCCCGTGATCCCGGATCAATTTTTTTTCAATGTCCTCGAGAAGCCATTTTACAATAAATAATTCCGCATCTTTTGTGAAGTAGCTCTTCGGTGCTATTTGTCTCAATTCCAACAAAGTGAGTGGTTGTGAATTTGGAATTGGCGTCATTTCTGCATACTCCCAACAATCCGGAAGTTTCTCTTGTTCAAATGATGCATTTAAAACATCAGTCAATGGAAAACTTAATTCATAAGCAAATTCACTGATTACACACACAGGTAGATCTCCAGAAATGCTTGCTTTTTATAATTCATGTTTACATAATTGATTATAGGCCTACACCTGTTGGGGTTGGACACCAGGAGATCTTAACAGGGAGGGTGGGTATGCAGGTAGTTTTGTTCTATCAATTCTGGGTAAATGATCTGCTCAAGCAATAAAATGTTCGTTGATGATGTTACCTGTGTTTTTGTATTGTTGTGGATCATCAGAATCAATACCTGGTATCGATATAGATACTGGGGCCTGTGGACCTTAAATAAATATTTAAATCTGTATATACAAACCTGCAGGGTTATCTTAAATTTTAGGTTGTGAACCTGGTATCATGATAACCGTTCTTACCTTGAGAAATAGATCTCATGGTCTTATTTATTAGGTAACACCAAAGAGCTGTGTTACCTTGATACCATGAATACTGTCTTTGTTTTATGATAAACTTAACTTGTGAAGTTATCCATGGTTTATCAATCTTAGGAAAACGGATAACTTGTGTTGGTAAATGCTGATCAAGTTGTTCTTTGACTATTTCACATAAAATATCACATTTTGTACCTGGATCAATTGATTTAAATACCTGCTCCCACGTGAATTGTGTTATCCATCTACCAAAACTTCCCAAACCACTGTCTTTAAGGTGACTTTTTTTTTTTTTACCACATTACTATGCCGGGCCCAGTCTAAGGGTATCCAAAGAACACAATTGTGATCACTCATTCCCATGGGGGTAGAATCTGGATATTAGAATATAAATGGGGGTAATTTGGGACAATTTTATCCAGGATATTAATCCCTCTCGTAGGTTGTGCAACTACTTGTTTAAAACGGTCGTTTACAAGAAGAAGTGTAAAGTCCAGATCATTAAAATCCCGACTATGGAAACTCCAGCTACTGGATATTGTATCAGTAACAAATCAATTGTTGAAATCAAATAATTTATACAGTTATCAGTGTTACCACCTGCAGGAGTGTAATACAACACACACATAATAATATAAGGTACTTCTCGAGGTAACCTTGGTGGTCGCATGATAACCCATAACGCTTCGATGTTAATGTTACCAGGTGTATTTACCGGCAAAACACGTGGTTTTAAGTGGTATCTTGCCTACAGTGCCATACCTGCACCAGGTGTTCCAACCCGAGGTTCAGAAAATATATATAAAAACAATGGAGAGTAAACAGTTCTCCAGGTGTATTTTCCTCAAACCAAGTTTGTGTGAGAGGTAACATGTCCACCTTGAGGTTCTGAGCTACAATGGGCACTTCATCAAATTTGTTATTGATGGATCTTATATTCGAGATGAGAAAAGGAGGAATGTTATAAGATCGTTCGTTGTGTTTGATGCTTTTATTTTACACTCATCACTTTCAAAATGTCGAACTGTCCTGAAATCCATTACCTGAGATCGTCGGTGTCCTGGTCTTATGATCACCTGTATCTGCTTGTTTAAATGAGTCATGGCAGACGTAACCGTAATAGGGACGAAACTCCCAAACTCAGGGGTACTAAAGACGTTCAATGAAGCACAACAAGCCAAGTCGACACTCCGTCTCCGCAGGCCCCGATCGACACCCCGTGTCCGTATACTAATTGAATTGGAGACAAACTTCAATCCGGGGAGAAATGTGATTTTTGAACGTTACGTGTTTGGCAGGTGTAAGGAAGAAGAAGAAGAAGAATCAATTGATTATTTTGTTTCTCGCCAAAGAGAGAAAACAGCATCTTGTGAATATGGATTATTGAAAGAGCTGAAGAGAGCCAAAATCGTTCTCGTCGTTGCCAATGAGAGTACACGGCGTAACTTCCTGAGGTAACGTGATTTACCTGTAAACGCGTCCATTGAGACGTGTCGGGTGGAGAAGCTCATGGACAGGTGGATGAGAACAATGGAGGAGGAAAGGTCGTTGATCGACAGTGTTAATTTCACAATGAGACAACCGTACAACACGTGGACGGACAACCGTGACACACGTAAATACTGTGGTAATGCACAAAGACGAGGAAGAGAACACTGTCCGACCTATGGTAAAACATGCAGAGCATTTGGTAGAGCGAATCAATTTACCATAGCACATGCTTTAAGAGCATGAGAAGGCCCACATCAGGGCAGCTACACAGGGAGTAAAATACTGAACCTGATGAGGAATACGATAACAGCGGCAATTTCATTTACACAAACGAGAGCGTCAGGTGCTGTGACGTCGAGAGAGGGAAATACTTTGTCACGTGACAACTGCATAATAAGGTCACGTGACAACTGCGTCTTTATTTCCAGCAATGGCAGCGCGATTCGGGGGAAACATGTGATGTCATGTGCCACAATGACAGATAACTCGTGCACCTGATGGCCGACGCTTACCAAGTGATACGAGACTGAAGTTGTATTCAGGCAAGCTGATGACGTCACTGGCACTTTTCAAAACAAGGTGTGTAATACGTGCACGAGCACACAAGGTTGAATTTGAAATTGTGGAGGCCAATCAGAAACTCCTATTATCAGGCTCCACATGTGAGTGCTTGGGACTGATGCACTTCACTGTCCGTGCTGAACGGAACAAAATGGAGCACTGTAGCGTGGTGCTACGCACGCAACTTGTTTGCTAATGAAGGTAAGCCACAACGCATAAGGTCAAAAGAGTCTTTATTCATAAGCTCAAACTGTAGCACTGAAGTGCTCGGGGCTGTGTGCCCCGTGTATATCCCGAGGCCACGCCTACCCCTCGGGCGTGGCCGACACCCTCTTGGTGCGCGGAATGATGTCATAGCGCCAGCGAGCCATCGTTTCCGCCACACGCGCCCCCCCAGAATTCCCGCGCACCTGAAGGGTCAGTTTGCGGGGCAAACGGATAACCCGGCCGAAGCGCCCTCTGGCGTCTGGCGGCGTCTGGGATGCTGGGATGCCACCGGCTGCACCTGGGATGGATGCAGGACCGGGGGGTGGTGCAGCCCCCACCACCGGGGGGTGGCGGGGGCTGATCCACTGGCGGGGGGTGGTCCACGTTGAGGTGGGCCGGTTTGAGGCAGTCCACGGAAACGCGGTCAGGAGTACCACCGATGTCCAGGGTAAAGTGCTTCGCCCCGGTCTCCAGCACGCGGAAGGGCCCGTCGTACGGGGGCCGCAGCGGTGTCCGGTGGGCGTCGTGTTGGACGAACACGTACTCCGCCGTGCGAAGCTCCGGGGCGACGTGCGTTGGTGGGCACCCGTGGTGCACTGTCGGCACCGGGGCGAACCACTGGGCAGTCTCCTGCAGTGCTGAGCGCTGCTGCGCCGCGGACCATGGTGCCGTGGATTCGGGGAGGAACTCGCCCGGCACCCGCAGCAGTTCTCCGAAGACCAACTCTGCCGCGGATGTGCGCAGGTCGTCCTTGGGCACCGTTCGGAGGCCCAGCAGGACCCAGAGGAGCCTGTTGACCCAGCCGCCGTCACGGAGGGTGGCCCGGAGCGCGCCTTCAAGGAGCGGTGGAAACGCTCGCACAGGCCGTTGGCCTGGGGGTGATAGGCCGTGGTACAGTGCAGCTGGACACCGAGCCCCCGCGCGACCGCCCCCCAGAGCTCTGAGGTGAACTGGGGGCCGCGGTCGGACGAGATGTCCGAGGAGGCGTCGAACCGGGAAACCCAGGTGGCGATGAATGCCTGCGCGACATTCGCCGCCGTTGTCGCCGCCAAAGGCACGGCCTCCGGCCACCAGGTGGTGCGGTCCACCATGGTGAGGACGTGGGTGAAACCCCGCGAGGGGGGCAGAGGTCCCACCAAGTCCACGTGAACGTGGTCGAACCGACGTTCGGGCACCGTGAACGGGGCCAAAGGGGCCTGGGTGTGGCGGTGCACCTTCGCGCGCTGGCACGCGAGGCATGACCTGGTCCAATCGCGGACGACCTTCTGGAGGCCATGCCAGACGAACTTGTCGGCGACCAGCCTCTGGGAGGCCTTCGTGCCCAGGTGGGACAGGCCGTGGATGGCGTCAAAAACCCGGCGCTGCCAGCCCTCGGGCACGATGGGGCGAGGCCGCCGAGGGAGAGGCCTGGACGTCGGGGTCGGCGGTCTGCTCCGCCGCCATCCGGGCATAGTCGATGCCGAGGTGGACTGCATTGGCGACGGACCGGGAAAGGCAATCTGCCACAACGTTGTCCTTCCCCGTGACGTGCCAGATGTTCGTCGTGTACTCGGACACGGCCGAGAGGTGATGCTGCTGCCGGGCCGACCACGGCTCGGCGACCTTGGCCATCGCGAAGACCAGGGGCTTGTGGTCGACGAAGGCCGTGAACGAACGGCCCTCGAGCAGATCGCAGAAGTGCCGGACTGCCAGGTAAAGCCCGAGCAACTCGCGGTCAAAGGTACTGTACCGGCGTTCGTGCGGTCAAAGCTGCCGGCTGAAAAACGCCAGCGGTTGCCAAGCTCCACGCACCCATTGCTCATGCACCGCGCCCACCGCATAGTCCGACGCGTCAGTGGTGAGGGCGATCAGTGAATCGGGCGCCGGGTGCACGATAGGGTGCATCAAACGCCCCATGATTTTCAAAAAGTTGTTGTATTTTAATGTCTATTCCCTCAAATGTTACACTTGTTGGTAGAAGTATGTATGCAAAAAATAGATGAAATCAGAGGTGGTCCTGGGTGGCCACCGGCCACTTTTATATATTTAGGGCCATTTAGGGCCACAGCTAAACTACTTTACAAGATAATGTAAAATTAACTACAAGATAATGTAAAATTAACCATTATACCTACTAGGGCATTGCCCGTACGTGGGTGCCCGTTCCTTGCCAATGCCCGTACTATATATATATCTAAAATTATATCCCCCCCCCCCCCCCCCTCTATTTACATGAAATGGTTTGGTCCAAAGCGAACGGCTTGCGAGTACGGTGACAATCCCCCCCCTCTATTTACATGAAATGGTTTGGTCCAAAGCGAACGGCTTGCGAGTACGGTGACAATCCCCCCCCCTCTATTTACATGCAATGGTTTGGTCCAAAGCGAACGGCTTGCGAGTCCGGTGACAATCCCCCCCCTCTATTTACATGCAATGGTTTGGTCCAA
Source organism: Myxine glutinosa (assembly GCF_964187855.1). Lineage (NCBI taxonomy): Eukaryota > Metazoa > Chordata > Myxini > Myxiniformes > Myxinidae > Myxine > Myxine glutinosa. Next base: position 56,051 of record NW_027617129.1, read on the forward strand.
AGCGAACGGCTTGCGAGTCCGGTGACAATCCCCCCCCTCTATTTACATGCAATGGTTTGGTCCAAAGCGAACGGCTTGCGGAGTTTGGTAAAGAAATCGCCATAGCGCGGTAACTACTCCTCCGATTAATATGAAACCTTGAAAAGGCACGTAATGGCGCACACGCTCGCTCTGACATCGGCCACGCCTACGCAACAAAGCGTTCTGTGATTGGCTGCCGGAAGTGAAGTCTTCACTGGGCATTGCCCGTACGTGGGTGCCCGTTCCTTGCCAAAAAAAAAAAAAAACGCTACCCGTACGCTCTACCCCGCCCGTACGCCCGTAAACAAAAAAAACAACGCTCTTCGCTTCCGCCCTTCGCTCTGACTGAATTGGGAGAAATAATGCGCATAAGAAATCGAATTACGTACCGTAATGGCGGTCAGCTCGTAACGCGCTCAGCTCCGCTCGTCTCACATCGGCCACGCCTACGCAACAAAGCGTTCTGTGATTGGCTGCCGGAAGTGAAGTCGTCACTGTCCGGAAGTTCGCAAATCGCAGTTACGATGAATCGTTTTAATTTAATCGCAGTTTGAATTCGTTTTAAAACATAGTTTAACGGCAACATAGTTTTCCAACGTGAAATAAATGAATACGCTGTCAAATGTGCCGTCCGAGGCAGAGTCTGATCGCCACGTTCGGCACACGTGATAGCTCGCTGCTCTCTGATTGGTTGAAGCGTTTTTTGGACATAGCTCGGTAAGTACTTGTCCGATTAATTTAAAACCTTGAAAAGGCACATCCTCGGGTCCCCAGCAATATACCTGGCAAGTTTAAAGTATATCGGACCCGTGGTTGTCGAGAAACAGCGGTCACAGACACACAGACACACAGACACACAGACACACAGACACACAGAGATTGCTGGAATTATAGATAGATATACAAAAGTAAAGTCCTACTTTTACTAAATGCCTAATATCAAACAGTTAAAACAACCTTACATGTCAATGTAAAATTAACCAAAATCGTTCTTCATATTACAAAGTTGTAGTACAGTGTTGTAGTATTGTACTTTCATTGATTAAAAGTTTGAAAATGTATTAAGCACAACGCCAATGTCACTACTCCAACTTTGCTCGTTTCCGCAAATTTGGCCTCGCTTTGCGGTCACATTCAACCACTTGAAGATTTTGGAAGTGGTCTTCTCTTCTTGCAGTTGAGACAAAATCAGTTGCGAGCTTTACTGCTCTCTCCGCAGGGTCATTCACAACATTAAGCCCATCCACAATGGACTTGGCTGCCTTGAAGTGCTCATTGTTCTGCCAAGTGTCAACATCCTCTGTTAGGAAGGTCATATCTAGGTGAAGAAGGTTTACTGTAAACCACGAGTCCTCGTTCACAAGATCAGCCAGGGTTGTCGCTTCTGTAATTTTTGGAAATGACGGTTTGCCATATCCAGAACCGTAGCGGTGTTTTGGAGTGCTTGGCATTTCATCTGGTTGTATGGCCAGTAACACATCTGCAAGGGCACGACGATCCTTTTGAGGAATTGCATTGCTGAACAGTGCCAAAACAACCAGTTCTGGGGTTAAATACCACAAATGTCTATCAAAGGCTTTCACAGCGCTGACTGAAATGGTTGAGTTGACAGCTTTATAGTTGAGCAGAGTCTTGTAAAAGCACAAATCAAACCATGGGGCATTTGAAGCAGACTGACATATGAGCCACCAATCACAATAAATATAAACAACAAAAACAACAAACTCCTTCAGTTTTTTCTGTTGATGTTGTGTTGTTACAGTTCCTCGAGGTAGTAGAGAAATTTGCTCTTCAAGTAGGCATATTTTGATGGAATAAAGAATCTTTGACATCCACCTTGCTTTATGCATGGCCCCTGGTCTGTGGAGTGTTCCTTGTTTTGTGACATCATCATCGAGGACTACCTGGCAGAGTTGTGCCATTTCCTTGTAGTCTTCCCTACAGTATGAAGCGCTTGTGCGGATTGTGCTTAAAACCTTGTTTTTGCAGGATAAAAGCAGCTGTTGTGCATAGTCATTGTACATGGAAATGTCAATTTTGGTTAAACTTTCATTCTTTGCATGCGATATGCGTTCCCAATTCTTCTGGAATTTTTGGAACAAAGATACTTCTGGAGACTTTGATGCCTCAATTTTGAGAACGTCAAACACATGATCCAGGATTACCTCTCCAACATGATGGCGACATGCACACCACAGAAGAGCACGGTCCAGTTTTGATTGAATGGTAACACAGGCAGCTGTAACGTGTCCAGTGTTTGATGCTGTTGTGTCAAAACATAAGTTGACAACTGATTGTTTGCACTTCCATGAATGTAGATACGTGTAAGTGTGCTCGGCAATGATGTCACCTGATGACCTATCACTTCCAGGAGGATATCTAGCCACCCCCAGTAGCTTTACATCAGTGGCATTCCCAACCAACACTGGCAATCTTTCTTCCTTGACATTCTTGTTTGTGAGCGTTGGTATCTGCTTGCCATCCCAGTGAAGTGTTGCAGCTGTTGGGGCGATCCAATTTTCTTGAATATCTTTGGCGATAGCACTTGTTATTGATCGTCGAGCCTTATCAGCAGTTGAGTACGACTTGGCCACACGACGTGGATCACCTCCTGCCTCTTGAATTACAGCTTTGGTGAGCGCAACCTGTTGAACAGGAGTTATGTTTAGTCGAGTAGCAACAGACACAACTGAATGTCTTTTCAGAATATCATGAGGAATAAAGGCAGATGTACCTGCATATGTTGATCTGTGGTGACTACGCTTCCTTTGAAACTCTGGAATCGCCTCTTCTTCAGTTTCTTCCAAGCTATCTGCAGAGTCACTATCATCAGAGCATACAGAACTAATTGTCATCTCTTGTACACTGGATGATTCATGACGTTCTCGTCTTGAAGCTTCCGCTAAGAGGCGTTTTTCTTTTCTATGAACTTTATCAACTTTCTTCTTGTCAACACCACCAAATGAGGCTACTCTGTCAGATTTCATTGACTCTAAAAATACTCTATCTTCCTCATTCTTAATGTTTGTCATTGCATCTTTTGTCCATACACCAAAGGTCTTATCAAGACGTTCATTCATGGTTTGCAACTTAGCCAAAGTGCTTGGAGATTCTCGGCGAGAAACAGGTATTTGACGCAATTTGTTATTGTCATTAAGAAGGTCAAGTATTAGTTTGCAGCATTGATGGTCTGAAAGCATAGGAATATTTGCTTTAGTGTAGAATTTTTTCAGCTGGATAAGGACGATGCTGGCAGATTTCCATTTCAGTGGCTGAGTTTGTTTGCCTTCACATATTTCTTTCTGGATGTACCACATCACGCATCGAAGAACCTGCCGGCAAGTTGGGAGGCGGACTCCTGTCAATGTACCATCTGCTTCTGTAAAAGCATTGCCAAGACCAAAAATGGCACTTGCTAATCTGGTCTTCTTATCTGCCATCTGAAAGAAAATAAAGGATATTATTAGACTACTAGTATGGGACCCACGATTAGACCTCCGATTTCATTCATGTAAAAATACAAACTAATTATCAAACCATCGTTTTTTGCATAAAATTGTTATATTTGTATTCCTCTCATCAAGACCTTCAATTTGATACCAAACATGACTAGGTTTGGGTGTAAAATAACAAAATCAAACATTTTTACATAGTGCGGCCCCGAAAATGGCCCTAAATATATAAAAGTGGCCGGTGGCCACCCAGGACCACCTCTGATTTCATTTATTTTTTGCATACATACTTCTACCAACAAGTGTAACATTTGAGAGAATAGACATTAAAATCCAAGAACCTAAGGGCGTTTGATGCACCCTAGTGCACGAGCATGGTGGCATTAGCCAAGGCGAGCTTGGCGCCCACGAACGCCGCCTCCATCTGCTCGGTCCAAGCAACGTCACCTTTGCCCGGCTTCCCCCGAAGGGCCTCGTGCAGGGGGCGCAGGAGCTGGGCGACGCGGGGCAGGAAACGGTGGTAAAAGTTCACCATGCCCAGGAACTCCTGGAGCCCCCTGATCGTGTGGGGGCGCGGAAACCCCTTGATCGCCTCCACCTTTGCTGGTAAGGGGTTGGCCCCGTGCCTGGTGACGCGGTGCCCCAAAAAGTCGATCTCGGCGATGCCGAACCGGCACTTGGCAGGGTTCACGATCAGGCCATGCTGGCCCAGGCGTTCGAAGAGCGTGCAGAGATGGCGGAGGTGCTCTTCACGGGACACGCTTGCGACGAGGATGTCATCCAGGTAGACATAGACGAAATCCAGGTCGCGCAAGACGCTGTCCATCAGCCGTTGGAACGCCTGAGCCGCATTCTTCAAACCGAAGGGCATCCGAAGAAACTCGATGAGGCCGAATGGCGTAATGACGGCCATCTTTGGGATATCCTCTGGCCTGACGGGGACCTGGTGGTAGCCGCATATGAGGTCCACCTTGGAAAAAAAGGACATTTTCGCCAACCGGGCGGAAAAGTCATGAATGTGAGGGGCCGGGTAGCGGTCGGGGTGGTGGCATCATTGAGGTGGCGGTAGTCTCCGCACGGCCGCCATCCCCCGCCAGGCTTCGGCACGATGTGTAGAGGTGATGCCCAAGCACTCTTGGAGCGTCACACGATGCCCAGCCGCTCCTGCGTAGCGAACTCCGCTCTCGCCACCGCGAGCTTCGTCGGTTCGAGGCGGCATGCCCGGGCGTAGACCGGTGGCCTGACGGTGGGTATGTGATGTTCCACACCATGCTTTATGGCCACCGCCAAGAAGGTGGGCCGCGTGAGGGCCGGGAAGCTGGCGAGGAGGCGGGTGAACTCGTCCGCTGCCGGAAGTGTCCAGACCAACCTCGCCGGTACCGAACCGCTCAGCAAGCCGCTTGGCGAGCCGCTCGGTGAGCCGCTCAGTGAGCCGCTCAACGAGCTGCTCAGTGCGCAAGCAAGCGAGCTGAACGTTTTAGCCTGGACGAGCTGTCTGTGCTTTACGTCCACCAACAACCCGTTTGCACATAGGAAGTCCGCACCGAGCAATGCCATGGGCACACTGGCGGCTACGAACGTCCATTGAAAGCGTTGCCCTCTGAACTGCAGGGAGAGGCAGTGCTTCCTGAATGTGCGGATGGGTGTTCCGTTGGCTGCAAGCAACGCGGGGCCCCGGCCTGCGGTTCGCTTGTCGGACGTAGAGGCAGGGATAACGCTCACCTGTGCACCTGTGTCGCATAGGAAGCGGCGCCCAGACAAGGTGTCCGTTATAAAAAGAAGGCTGCCGAAAAGGCCGACGCTCAAAGCCGCTAGCGAGCATCGGCCCGGGTGTTTCCCGACTTGCCAAACGAGCACGGCGGGCAACACTTCTTTGCCTTGTGGCCGAACCTGGCGTGGAAATGGCACCAGGCTTGTGGCGGGTGAGGTGGAGGCTGCGGCTTTCGTGGTGGTGGTGGGCGGAGCATGGCGGCAGCCACGAGGTGTGCATCGGCATCAGCCTCGGGATCCACGAGGTGTGCAGCAGCATCAGCCCTGGGATCCGCGACGGCCGTACCGAAACTCGCCCGCATGTCACACGCCGCAAAAAACTTGTCGGCCTTGACGGCCAGCGCGCGGGGTTCCTTTATTTTGGAACTGGCCAATGCGAGGCGTACCTGTGCCGGTAGCTGGCGTCGAAAGAGCGCCCGGAATAAAAAATCCGGTGCTTTGTCACCCAACAGCGACAGCGTGTAGTCCATCCGGACCGATGGTCGCGTGTCGCCGAGTTCGGGAAGGTCCAGGAGGCGGTCGGCCCATTCGTCCTCTGTGAAGCCGAACGTTGCGATGAGGCAACGCTTGAGCACCTCGCACCTGTGGTCGGCCGGTGGGTTCCACAGGACGGACATGACTCGGGTGGCTGTGCCGGGCCCGAGGGTGGCGATGATGTGGTAATAGCGCGTCTCATCCGCCGTTATGCCTCGAAGCATGAACTCTGCCTCGGCCTGGACGAACCATACCTCGGCCTGAGCTTCCCAAAGCTCAGGGAGCTTTACCGCTACCACGTTGTTGTGGGCCATGGCACGTTCTGTGGTCAGCGATGGCTGAACCAGTCGGAGGTCACCAATGTAGCGTGGTGCTACGCACGCAACTTGTTTGCCAATGAAGGTAAGCCACAACGCGTAAGGTCAAAAGAGTCTTTATTCATAAGCTCAAACTGCAGCACTGAAGTGCTCGGGGCTGTGTGCCCCGTGTATATCCCGAGGCCACGCCTACCCCTCGGGCGTGGCCGACACCCTCTTGGTGCTGCGGAATGATGTCATTGTGCCAGCGAGCCATCGTGTCCACCACAGCACCATCTGACTCGGCCTTTGACCAAACAACATCTGATAATCAGGTATAACGATGTTTTCAATGGGACAATAGAGTCAGTTCCAGGAGAAGTACATTAAGTACATTTTGACCTGGATGCCAGTATCCGTCCAGTACAGTGCGCACCATCAATGTACCTGTAGCCATGAAGTCCGCCGTGAAGACACAGCTGGACAGACATGAGGCAGATGGTCACATTGTCCCTGTGTCCGAACCCACAGACTGGATAAGTCACCTGTTCATCGTGAAAAAGCCTGAGAAGATGAGAATTTGCAGAGATCCAAAGTTTTTGAACCAATCACAGCCAAGATCTCAGAACATCAGGCCAACACTCGAAAATGTCTTGGCCAAACTAACAAAGGCTCGAGTATTCACATTTGTAGATGCCCGGACACCTTTTTGCAATGTAAGCGAGATGAGGAGAGCAGTTACATGACAACATTCTTGATCAACTGGGGCAGGTAAAGGTGGCTCAAACTGCCTTTTGGAGTCTCTGTAGCACCAGAGGTGTACCAACTCAAGGTGTACCAACGCAAGCAGCATGAGCTATTGGTGGACTTGGTGGAGTAGAGCCTGTTGTAGATGACATCCCCATTGTTGGCTGTGGAGACACAGATGTTGAGGCAAACAGCGACCATGACTCAAAGTTACTGGTGTTGATGGACCGCTGCAGGTAGGTTAAACTAAGTCTTGCCCTGAAGAAGCTGCAGTACAAAGTGACAAAGGTCCGTTTCCATGGACACATACTGTCTTCAAATGGCCTGGAAGCTGGTCCTGAAAAGGTGAGGGACATCCTGGAAATGTCAAACCCAACAGATGTGAAGTACCGAAACACGATGCTGCCATGCAGGAAATAAAGCGCTTGGTTACCTCTGTACCTGTATCAAGGTACTATGACATCTCAAATCCAGTCACCATACAAGGTGGCTCGAGCCTAAATGGACTTGGGGCCTGTCTCATGCAAGAGGGACAGCCAGATGCATTTGCATCAAGGGCACCAACACTGATGGAACAAAACTATACACAAGTCGAAAAAGAATGTCTGATCATTGTGTTTACCTGTCACCGCTTCCACAACTACCTGTATGTCCAGGAAGTCATCACCGCAGAGGCTGATCACAAGCCGCTCATTGCCATTTTCAGCAATCCCATCGTAAACGCACCTAAGCTCCGGGACATGCTGCTCACATTCCAGAACTACAGCCTCAGGGTTGTGTAAAAGCTCGGGCCTATAATGTACATCAGCGACACGCTCAGCAGGGCAACAGCAGCGTTTACCCAGATGTAAACTGCCGTCCTGGTGTTTCGCAAGCAGGTAATTCATCAATGTGTTCAACTTCGTCCCTCGGATGGACGTAAAGCCGGCCGTCCTGTGTGCTAGCATTCGTCGGTGAACGTTAAAGATTCCATGGTGTCCTTCACGAAGAGCAGGTAACCCACCTGGTGTGTCATGGGTAGATCTCGCCCTGAGGGCACCACCTGTTTGTTCACGGTTTTGGCTCCCGCCAGGTAACAGGTAAGTATTATTTGTTCATCACAGGACATGATGCGACACATTCTCAGGATTCCGTCCTCACGTGATGACGTGACCATTAACTTTGTGACGTCAACATGCCCATTGTTGAATCGTGATTTTATCGCTCGATTGTTCCGTCATCACAAGAATCTCTTTAAAGTGATTCGTTTGCACAGGTGACATCAATCTACCACCAGGTGTACGTCCTGACGTGTATAGAGAAATCTCCTCCGGTAAGTTTGTTGTGAAACGGACAGTTTTGTTTAATTTATGATTTGTGCAGAAACAAGAGCGACCAAGGTGATTGTAGATCTCAGTTATACGAAGCTGAGAGAAAGAAAGTCTTTGGAAACTGTTGTTCAGAAGAGTCACGTGACTTGGAATTCCTTCCATGAACTGCTGATGGAGGATGAAAAACCCTCTTGGTTCTTGTATAAAACAGAGGAAGAAGAGGCTGAAAATAAATGTTTGTTTTTTTCAAACACATCTGCTGCAGGTGGTTGTAGTTCTGCGACAGAACGCAGACCATCGCTGGGTTCATCCCATCAATCATCATCGCCCTTCGTGCAGCTATAGAGGATCATTCAGATTCCATAGGGAAAACGTTATTGATAGACCTGACCAAGGATATCGCGGTTCCTGTTTTAGTTTTATTCACGGTTCCTGAAGACGAATCCAGGTGATTATCCCAATGTGACTCGGCTTGTGGCTGTCGATATCACCGTTCCAGTCACCTCTGTTGATGGTGAACGTGGTGTTCTGAAGTACAATACAATAAAGACAGACAAAAGGAATCCCTTGAGAGTTGAGAATGTTGATTGGTTGATAACTTTGAACTCCGCAACCTTTCACTTCCAAGACTTTGACTCTGAGACGGCCTTCCTCGAATGGTGCTCCATGAAAGAAAGTCTGGCGTTTGACTTCAGGATATTAAGAAGTACGAGACTTCTGAAGCTCTCTCAGTGACGGTGCAGGACCTGGAGGATCCGGACGTGGATGTCTGACAAGAACACCCTCTCGATCTGATCAAGGACTATGAATGAAAAAGGGGTTCATCCTGTCAGTTTGGAGTTATTGACATTTTGTAATTTCCTTGCATGTGCTGAATTCCACTTCATGTGTTGGTGGTGGAATTTAAAACTGAACACGACATTCATTTTGAAACGTGACATTACAGGTCGTATTATGATTACCTGTTTTATTGTTCATCGTGTTCCTTTATTTCTATACGGTTATGTTATATTTTGTTTGACTGTGACGCTCAAACGAATCTGTAGCCTGATTACTTTTACATAAAATAACTCAACACTAAATCTGTGATTAGTTGATGTTATTGAGATTACAAACAACATAAAATAGAGACTTCCAATGTGGTCGAGTTTACCATGAAATAAATGTTATTTTCTCCACTGTCTTTTATGTCTTTTCTTTTTTAATGACACAAATATATTTCATCAAAACTGCATACATTTATTATTTTATTTTATGCCAATATGCAAAAATGAGTTTCGTTAAAAGTGTCTCAATTTGATTAAAAGGGGGTTTGCAAAGAGGTGGTGGGTTCTACGGACGGGATCCCATCTGCTCTCGGCATCCACGGAGTGGTCCCACATGGACGGGATCCCCATTTTCTCTGGGGTTTTCAGAGATCCTGGGGCATCCACGGAGAGCTCCCACGTGGACGGGATCCCGTCTAGTCCGGGGTCCTCAGAGATCCCCGGGCATCCACAGAGATCTCCCACGTGGATGGATCCCATCTAGTCCAGGGTCATCAGAGATCCCCGGGCATCCACATAGAGGTCCCATGTGGATGGGATCCCCATTTCCTCTGGGGTCCTCAGAGATCCTGGAGCATCCACAGAGAGCTCCCACGTGGACGGGATCCTGTCCAGTCCGGGGTCCTCAGAGATCCCCGGGCATCCACAGTTTATAATTAAAATATCAATCTCCCACGTGGATGGATCCCATCTATTCAAGGGTCATCAGAGATCCCCAGTTATCCCCATAGAGGTCCCACGTGGACGGGGTCCCATCTATTCCAGGGTACTCATAGATCCTGGAACTTTTCTAGTTTTAGCCAAATCTTTTTTACCTCACACGTTTAAAGCAAAAAGCGGGATTATTCAATCAGTTCACTTTGTCTGTCTGTCAACAAACGTCATTTTATGATCAAGGAACAACTTAATTTCAATTGAATGTTTGATGTTCAACATGAATCGGCAGTTGAGCAGAACCTTGGCTTTGAATTTGTCCTGATCGCGCAATCGCAGAGAGGAGAGAGGTTTTTTTTACTGTCTAGCAGTCAAGGAAAACTTTAAATCATTCCAAACAAGAAACTTACTGTTTTCAAGGATGCCATGAAGGACACAAACAACAGGCACACAAAAAAACGAATGTAAACTGTTAAATATGGTGGGGTAAATTGTAAAAAACGTTGCATCAACAGCGGTAAAATTCTACATCTTTAAAATCTTTATTTTATTTCAATTGAATTATATATGTGAACACAAAGAACACAAATAGCTGCTGAAAGTACAGTTCAGGTATGGCAGCACTTTGAGGTGGGCCTAAACATGGAGAATGAGTTAGGCCAGTCTATACAAATTAAAGATTTTTCGCCTGCACCACTGAAAGTAGCAGACTCGACCATTCTGCTATAGGGAGTACGATCCTCTGTAAATTAAAATATCAATCTGCTTTTTTACTGCACAAACACACCAATGACAAGAAGTACGTTTTTGTTTCAAATGTGTAAGCAACTCCAAAAAAAAATTGGCATGAAGATGTGAAAAAAAAACTTTTTAAATGCCCCTACCCCACAATTTAATTCTTACAGCTGCATGAAGAAGTAAATGTATTGTCCTGTGGCTGGCTCTCAGGTCACACCGAGAGTACGCCATGGATGGAAACGAGCGTTAATGAGGCGGTCACTTCAATCAATGGCGGATGATACGCGAGCAGGAAGAAGAAGAATACCGACTCACCTGTACGGGCCCCACGCAGGTGTCTTTCACCCTGCAAACAGTAACTCAAACCGAGGCAGATTTTATGTACAAAAATAACACGGCTTTATTGCCAGACCCCGAGAACACGAACGCGACGATAAAGCTAAATCCCCTCGTGAGCACTCCTACTCACAGACTTGCACACGGACGAGGGAAGATATAAGGTAACAGAAACCGTGATGTTCTGTGGTGTGGCTTAGCTCTGTCTGGCAGTGTCAGGGATTGTCTGGCTTGAGCGCCGTTGTCCGACGCGGCTCCGGTTGGTGGGAAGAAAGGCCTCGATGCGCTCCCGTTCACCAGGCCTCGACAAGGCCTCTCGCGCCAAGCGAGCGAGTGGGCGTGCAACTTGCTTCCTCAGCCATGCAATGTCCCCCCAATTTGGCATGAAGCTGCGATGAACCCAACGTTCGGGTCAGAAAGGGGAGAAGGTCAAGGCGAAGGAAGGCGTGACGGCAAGAGGTCGGGACAGAAGAATTGTGAGGGCAAGAACGAGCGAGGTCCAGGCACCAACGTCTATCTCAACGAGCAGGGACGAGAGAGAGTCGGTCGGTCTCTTCCGCTTTTTGTCAATCCTTCTTGATGTCATCTCTCGCTCTCTCTGCCAATCCCTCTTGGCCAACATTACAGGCTCAACCCTCCACCAATGGCCGCGTCACTTCTCTCTCATGCCATTCGTTCAATGGCTAATCAGTCTGTTCAATGGTTCAATTGTTCAATGTTCAATGGCCCTTGCTCTTGCTTCACCACTCAGTGAGCTGCTTCTTGCTTTTGCCCTGACCAATTTCTGCCCTTCAGGGCATGTCCATTGCCTGCCTGCTCGATGTGTGTTGCCATGCCAGTTGGTGATTTGGCTGGCTGTGGCTGCATCAGCCGTGCCCCGAACTGGCTTTCGGTGAGTTTTATAATAAGGGGGGAATTAATTAATGTGTGCGCGAATGGGGATGGATTCCTAGCTAGCGTCTAAGTGCGTTGTCATACTGGACACATGGATGCTCACAGGTTTGACATACTGGTGAATTAGCATAAAACCTATTATATCTAACACAAAGCCATCCTCGCATGATCACAAGTATACAATTAATCCAAAAAACCACCTAAACAGAACTTATTACAGGTGAGGTTCCTTATCACAACAATTGAAGCACCTACCTATGTAGATCTACCTGGATCTATATATCCCCCGACCCCAAAATTCATAAAAGCATTTTATTTACCAGATAAGAGCGCCCCTTTAAATGAACCTTTTGAGAGTATTTATTGGTTCTTTTTCTAGAGCATTCCTTGGTTTCTCCTAAGAACACAAGGGTAGACCAGCATGCACAAGAGATTTTTATGCCTCTGTTGACGAAGTTGCCATCCGCATTATGTTTTTAGGTTGTCCATCCGTCCGTCCGCATTATGTTTTCAGGTTGTCCGTCCGGCTGTCAGTTCTTTGTCAAACTTTGTGCAGGTATGTATAATGAGGTAAAGATGAAATGATTAGATTTTGGGGTCACGAGATCAAAGGCTAAAGGTCAGAAGTCATGTTAGGTAAAAATCCTGTTGTCGCGATAACTTCTGAACCAGTGATGGGATTCTGACCAAATTTGGCACACTTATGTAGAACGATGTAAAGCTGAAGTGTTTAGATTTTGTTGTCAAGAGGTCAAAGTCTGTAATACGTCTATAACTTGAGAAAGGCAGAAGTGATCTAATTCAAACTTGGTGCAGGTATGTAAAAGGATGTAAAGATAAATTGATTAAATTTTGAGGGCAAGAGGTCAAAGGTCAAAGTCTGTAATAGGGCTATAACATGAGCACGGCTAAAGGAATCTAATTGAAACTTATTACAGATATGTATAATGATGAAAAGATAAACGGATTCGATTTTGGGGTCCTGAGGTCAAAGGTCAGATTTCATGTCAGGTAAAAATGTGATAACTTGTGAACAGCTGAAGGGATTTAAATTAAAACTTGCTACAGGTACGTATAATGATGTAAACATGAACTGATTACATTTTGGGGTGAAGAGGTAAAATTTCAGAGGTCATGTCAGGTAAAAATGTGATAACTTGAGAACAGCTGAATGGATTTAAAGCAAACTTGGTCCAAGTATTCTAATTATGTAATAATGTGGGCAGAGGCATATCGGTCGACATTGTGACGTCGAAGAGTGTCGTTCTAGTTTTGAATGTCCTGCTTTTGTATAGTTTGCCACATAGCACATGCCCTATAAAGTGTCCTTTTTGTGCCCCTGGCATTTTTCCCAATTAAATTAATAGATCGCTAGATCTCAACTTTTTAGCATTCGAAACGTCGCCGAATTATTTTTTGATAAGTTTCACCAACTTAATAGGATTATTAGGACACAACGGTTAGGGCCCATCGGAGGCCGATACTATCGCCAATAATTTGTCTTGGGGATCTTCAAGGGAACGGGGAGCCCTGCGCTTGTCTCCTGAGGGGGGATCGATGAATACATGTACTCGGAATAGGACGAGCTGATTAGTAATGAACACACCCTAGAACTTTCATTGCTGTGTTCATTAGCAGCTTTTTAGTTCTTGCCAAATCGAAGATTTTTCAACTATTTTGGTTGATGTTGTGCGTTATTGTGAAAGAAATGAAGAAATGTTTTAATTTTGTTGAAGATCTGGATTCGGATCTGGATCTGAGCATTTTAAAGAGATTCTTCACCATTGAGAGATCGGACAAAAACCGATATATTGCACGAGATGTGAAAAACTTGTGGACGGATTATAACAAAACTTGGTTCATGAGTTGCAGCAGAGACAAGAACAAGCGATTCGGTTTTGGTTCAAGTGGGATCCAGATCGGAGCTATTCGTGTCCGATCTAACAAAACAGAAACTGTTCACCTGGTGCAGGTGTGCTCTCTTCCGAGTGCTGTTCTCGTTGGGCTACGTTTCGCTTTTCATCACCTTTTGGGAAGTTTGGTTGCATCATCATCGCTCGGGAAGTTTGGTTGCATCAGCATCCTCGGTAGTTTGGTTGCATCATCATCGCTTGGGAAATTTGGTTGCATCAGCATCCTCGGGTAGTTTGGTTGCATCAGCATCCTCGGATAGTTTGGTTGCATCAGCATCCTCGGGTAGTTTGGTTGCATCATCATCGCTCGGGTAGTTTGGTTCCATCATCATCGCTCGGGTAGTTTGGTTGCATCATCATCCTCAGGACAGGAGTTCTAATTTTAAAAACCGCAACGTTGCGCCAAACTCACGGGTTATTCCATTTACTAATGAACCTTCCTTTGTTATTGTACAACATATTGAAATGTGCATTTGATAAACAATATCGATATGTATTAACAATAGCAATTATAGAATTTTAATGTGATTATTGTTGCATTTGTATACATTCAATGAGTTATTCATTATGAACAGTGGTGTGGCTTTTGTTTAAATTCTACAAATACTGTTTATTCTACGTACCAGGAGAGAGTAGATCGACTCCTGACGAACTCTTCCTATATAAACGTGCGGCTCCGAAGTAACATGGCAGCGTGTGCAAAGCGACTGAGAAACAGGTGTAGTGGCCGCTTCCGTGTTACAGATTCGGCGCGCACTCTTCACACATGAACGTGCGAGTGAAAAAGACGTGTGGTGGCCGCTTCCGTTTTGCAGAATTCAATCTTTTTTTAAATGGGCGCCATATACTGTTTAGATTTGGATGATTTGCATGTGATTTGATTCAACGGATGTTTATATGAATTGTTAAAAATAAAATAAAAAGCCTTCAATTTCTGATATTTTGCCTTTTCAATTGGGCCTCCCAATTGAAGCCCCGCCTGGGTACCGTTGCTGGAATATTAAGTTTCCATTTACAGTGGCAGGGGATTCAGTCAGAGTGGGCAATCAAGTTCCTGTTACCTTTCACCACCACATACCTGTGTGAGTCAGGGTTTTCACTTGTGACTGGCACAAAATCAAAGACCAGGAATAAACTGAAAGCAACTTTGAATGGTACTCTGCGAGTCGGCCTCTCACCCATCCCACCTCGGATTGATCTGATTGGTTCTCAGAAGCAAACCCAAGTATCCCACTGACGTCAATAGCACTCTGTAGCGACCCATGGGTCCCCCAAAGCTCGAGACCAGCAACAGAATCTTCTGGCCCAAGCCGGTGACGTAACCGGCGGCCAAACCGTGGCGCCGAGGTTATAATCCTTTGCACCTGTCGGTCACATGACCACCAAAGCGTGCCTCGCCTGAGAGGCGGGGCTTTGGTTCTGATGTATGCTTTTTGGTTTGGATATATATATGCGTATCCGATAAACGGGCTTTCAGAGTTCCCGAGATGATTATACAATAAACATCTTCTCGGACGAGTTTGTGTCTTGTCCGTCACTTCGTCCGTCTCAAGCAGGAGCGCTGCTCCTTCACTGGTGACCCCGAGTTTACGACACGCGATGGACATGGCAGTGTCCCTCAAACTGCCCACTTTCTGGGAAGCACATGCCGCCGTCTGGTTCGCTCAGGCGGACTCCCAGTTCGCCCTGCATGGCATTACGGAGGACACCACGAAATACCATTACGTGGTCGCTGCGCTCTGCTCCGTGACCGCCGCCCGCTGCCTGAGCCTCCTCCAGAGCCCGCCCACTGACGGCAAGTACGACGCCATCAAGGCACTTCTTCTGGGTGCTTTCGCCCTCTCCCCGGCTGAAAGTGCACGACGCCTGCTCGACCTTCCTGAGCTCGGCGATACGCGCACGTCCGAATGTATGGACTACATGCTCGCGTTGCTCGGCGAGCATCCCTCAGATTTCCTTTTCCAAGAGCTTTTTCTCCGCCAGCTCCCGGCCCAGGTCCGGGTCGCCCTGGCAAGCACGACCATCACGAACCCCCGCGACCTCGCCAGGGAGGCCGACAAGACCGATTCGGCAAGCCAGCTCGTCGGAGCGGCGAGCCAGCTCATCGTGGTGGCTGCCGGGAGCCCGCCCGCCGCCCAGTCGGCACCCATGGCGCAGTTTCCGCCCACCCGCCCAACGCCCGTGACACAGCTTCCTTCCCGGAGGCCGCTGGGCCAGCGCAACTGGCAGCGGCGATGCCGCGTCACCCGGTCCCGGACCGGAGCCCCCGCCAGACCCGGCCTGGTGTTATTTCCACGCCAGGTTCGGGCGGCAGGCCCGATCATGTAGACCCCCGTGCACGTTCGGCAAGTCGGGAAACGGTCGGGCCGGTGCTCACTACCAGCCATGAGCGCCGGCCGTTCCAGAAACCTGCTATTCATCGTGGACCAAGCGTCGGGGCAGCGTTTTCTCTGCGACACCGGTGCTCAGCTGGGCGTCATTCCCGCTTCGGCGGAGGACAGGCGGGCCACCATTTGCGGCCCCTCCTCAATCGCGGCCAACGGCTCCGCCATCCGCACCTTCGGCCCATGCACCATCGCCCTCTGCTTCGGCAGCCAGCTCTTTCGCTGGGAGTTTGTGACGGCGGACGTCCCCATGGCTTTGCTCGGGGCCGATTTCCTTTGTGCCCATGGGCTGCTGGTCGACGTTAAACGTCGGCGTCTCGTCAATGCCGAAACTTTCAGCTCGCTGGTGTGCGCATTGAGCCGTTCCGCGCCCACCGACCTTTCCTGCGTCCTCCCGTTGGCAGACGACTTCGCGCGTCTCCTCGTGGAGTTCCCGGCCCTCACGTGACCGACGTTTTCGGCCGTCGCGGTGCGTCACGGCATCGAGCATCACATTCCCACTATGGGCCCGCCGGTGTACGCACGAGCTCGCCGTCTTGACCCAGCCAAACTCGCCGTCGCCAAGGCCGAGTTCGCCGCGCTGGAGCGCCTCGGCATCGTGCGGCGCTCCGACAGCGCCTGGGCCTCGCCGCTGCACATCGTCCCGAAGCCGGGGGGCGGATGGCGGCCATGCGGCGATTACTCTGCCGCCTCAACGACGCCTCTACCCCTGACAGGTACCCCGTCCCACACATCCAGGATTTTTCTGCCCGGTTGGCGGGGCGGACCATTTTTTCAAAAGTGGACCTGATTCGGGGGTACCACCAGGTGCCCGTCCGCCCGGCCGACATCCCGAAGACGGCCGTTATTACACCTTTCGGCCTCTTCGAATTCCTCCGGATGCCTTTCGGCCTCAAAAACGCGGCACAGGCATTCCAGCGCCTGATGGACGGCGTGCTGCGTGACTTGCCGTTCCTCTTTACCTACCTGGACGACATCCTCGGCGCCAGCACGTCCAGAGCCGAGCACCTCCTCCACCTCCGGACGCTGTTCGGCTGCCTCAGCGAGCACACCTTGATCGTCAACCCGGCCAAATGTCACTTTGGTGCGGCGACGATCGACTTTTTGGGCCACCACATCACCCGGAACGGCGCCGTACCGCTACCGGCCAAAGTCGAGGCCATTGCCGCTTTCCCGCGCCCCCGCTCCGTCAAGGCGCTGCAGGAGTTCCTCGGGATGGTGAACTTTTACCACCGCTTCGTGCCCCGAGCTGCGCAACTCATGCGGCCCTTGTACACCGCCCTCCGCGGCCAGCCGGCGAAGCACGACGTCGTCTGGTCCACGGACATGGATGCGGCTTTCACCGGCGCGAAACTGGCCCTCACCAATGCCACGCTGCTGGCCCACCCGGTACCCCATGCTCCCATCGCCCTCACCACGGACGCCTCCGACTACACCGTGGGCACGGTTCATGAGCAATGGGTAAACGGGGCCTGGCAGCCGCTCGCCTTCTTCAGCCGGCAACTCCTGCCCAACGAGTTGAAGTACAGCACTTTCGACCACGGGCTCCTCAGGCTGTACCTGGCCATCCGCCATTTTCGCCACCTCCTGGAGGGCCGCAAGTTCACGGCCTTTGTCGACCACAAGCCATTGATTTTCGCCATGGCTAAGGCCATGGAGCCGTGGTCGGCCCGCCAGCAGCGCCACCTCTCTGCCGTGTCGGAATACACCACGGACATCCGGCATGTCGCCGGAAAGGACAACACCGTGGCCGACTGCTTTTCTCAAGCCGGCATCAACGCCGTCCACCTCGGCATCGATTTCGCCCTGATGGCGATGGACCAGGCCACCGACATCACGGTGCAGGCGCTCCGGGTGGCGGACACGGGCCTCCGCTTGGCTGACGTCCCCTTCGCGGACACGGTCCTGCTTTGTGACGTCTCCCAAGGCCGACCTCGCCCCGTTGTGCCGGTCACCTGGCGGCGGCGCATTTTGGCTTGGCCCCACGTCCTCTCACACCCGGGCCGGAAGGCGTCCCAGAGGCTGGTGTCAGCACGTTTCGTCTGGCATGGGTTGCGACGTGACGTCCGTGCCTGGGCCAATGCCTGCACACCCTGCCAGTGGGCCAAGGTACACCGTCACACCCAGGCTCCGCTGGCTCCTTTCACCGTGCCCAAGCGACGTTTCAACCACGTCCACGTGGACCTGGTGGGTCCCCTGCCCCCATCGCAGGGGTTCACCCACCTGCTTACCATGGTGGACCGGACCACCAGGTGGCCGGAGGCCATGCCCCTCGCCTCCACCACCACTGCCGACGTAGCCAAAGGCGTTCATCGCCACCTGGGTCGCGCATTTCGGCGCACTGGCGGACATCTCGTCGGACCGCCCACAGTTCACGTCCGAACTGTGGGGCGCGGTCGCCCGCACATTGGGCGTTACCCTGCACCGCACCACGGCCTACCACCCCCAGGCCAACGGGTTGTGCGAGCGGTTCCACCGCTCCATGAAGGCCGCACTCATGGCCGGCCCCCAGGACGACGGCTGGGCCGACCGGCTCCCGTGGGTCCTTTTGGGCCTCCGCACGGCTCCAAAGGAGGACCTCCAGGCGTCCACCGCCGAGCTGGTGTACGGCCAGGCCCTCCGCGTCCCGGGCGAGTTCGTGGCCGACGCCACCACCCCGTGGTCTGCCGCGCGCCAGCGCATGGACTTCCAGGAGGCCGCCCAACGTTTCACCCCGGTGCCCACGTCCCGCCACGGCGACCCCCAATCCTAAGTCCCCTCAGCACTCCGCACGGCAGAGTACATCTTTGTGTGCCACGACGCACACCGGGGGCCGATCTGGCCACCATACGACGGACCCTTCCGGGTCCTACGACGGGACAACAAGTCCTTCGTCGTCAGCATCGGCGGCCGGGCGGACCGGATTTCGGTGGACCGCCTCAAGCCGGCCCACATGGACGTCGGCCAGCTGCAACGGCTGGCTCTCCCACCGCGGTGCGGCCGCCCCTCGTCCACTGCACCCCCCGTCCGGCCACCCACCACCACACCGGACCCCCCCCCCCCCCGCGACCAGCCAGGGGTCGTTTCGGTCGGGTCATCCGGACCCCCCTCAGGTTGACCTTCCTGGACCAAGTCGATTCTGGGGGGGCGTGTGTAGCGACCCATGGGTCCCCCAAAGCTCTAGACCAGCAACAGAATCTCCTGGCCCAAGTCGGTGACGTAACCGGCGGCCAAACCGCGGCGCCGAGGTTATAATCCTTTGCACCTGTCGGTCACATGACCACCAAAGCATGCCTCGCCTGAGAGGCGGGGCTTTGGTTCTGATGTATGCTTTTTGGTTTGGATATATATGCGAACCCGATAAACGGGCTTTCAGAGTTCCCGAGATGATTATACAATAAACATCTTCTCGGACGAGTTTGTGTCTTGTCCGTCACTTCGTCCGTCTCAAGCAGGAGCGCTGCTCCTTCAACTCCATATTTTAGGATTAAATGTCTAAAATAAAGAACCAAATAAAGCTATTATTATTATTTGTCCCCTACTGGTGTGCACCCGAGGGGACAAAAGGTTTGCACGCCGTCCCTCCGTCTGTCAGCCTGTCTGTCTGTCAGTCTGTCAGTCTATCAGTCTGTCAGTCTGTCAGTCTGTCACACAAAGAACAGTTTTCCGGACTTTTTCTAAACTCTTAATGCTAATGATTTCAAACTTGGCACATGGTTTCCTCATGATAAGTTACAGATCAAGTTCGAATTTTTGACAAAGTTATGGCACTTTGAACTTTGGTTATTTGCCCAACAGTCTTCCAGACTATAATTTGGAGTGCGGTAAGTCAAATCTGTTAATATTCCTTGTGTACAATATGCTGTAATCGTGGACTGGTCTTTAAAATGCTTTCCTAGTATAAGCATCAATTCAAAAACGTTTTCACTGAATTTTGTTTCCATTAACACAATTCTTCATATCAGGCAAGAATACATTGAATTCACACAGTTTACCAATAAATCAACAATACATCGAGGGAGGTTGGAGTGTCACTTTACCATATGCTTCTGTGCGTATAATCTGCGTGAATACTTCTTTAAATATGTATCTGATACTCTGCCCTCTTAGCAGTATGTACAGTACACGTCAGAAGTGACGTAGCTTCCACGGTCCGCGGATAACCCGGTCAGGATAACCCGGTCAGGATAACCCTGTCAGGATAACCCGGTCAGGATAACCCGGTCAGGATAACCCGGTCAGAATAACCCGGTCAGGATAACCCGGTAAAGATAACCCGGTCAGGATAACCCGTTCAGGATAACCCGGTCTCACATCATCCGCGCCCATATTCAACCGTGCATAAATTTGCATATTTAATGAGGTTCGTCTGTCACACTTTGGTTTCCGTGCGATAACTCTACCAAATATTGGCTGATTTCAACAAAAAAATTTACACACATGTGTCTCCGCATATCTCAGATCAAGTTTGAAAACCAGCATGAACCGTGCATGAATTTGCATATTTTTTGAGATCCATCTGTTCAGTGTGCCGTCCGTAGGTGGGGGTCAATTAGAAAATTTTCTCATCCTGTATATACCGTGCTGGCCATGACACCTTTGTTATGCAGAATAGAAGATTATTAATTTCCCCAACAGTTTTCCGGACGACAGACTGCCGGTAGGGGACATGTATTGCAACGCAACACTCAGAATGCTTGTTCATGTTATTATTTTTGATTTATTCCTGGTTTATAATGGGGGTTTTCAGGGTTTGTTCCACCTGTGGTCTCAAGGTGTTTGTACCTGATGTCCGTGACCTTCAACATCTTAAGTGATCATGATCTTGAAGTGTTGTACTCAGCCCCAATATCAGTAGCCAGGTACTCTCATCTGCTTTCCGCAAGGATACATCGAGAACCAGCTTTCCGCAGGTAAAGAAGACGTCACGCCAGTAGGTGTATTACACCGCCGGGTGGGAGCGGGTACGGGGTTACCGTGCAGTGGTTTGGTGTGGATCAGGTGTTGACTGATTGCATTGCTGTGACGTTGATGACCAATGACCTATGCAGGTTAATGTGCATTTGTTCTGTAATTTGTTCAGCATGCCGGCGATAGCTCACCTGCTCTTCACGAAGGACACCGTGGGATCTTCAACGTTCACCAACTGACGTCGGTAGACGGGATCCCCGTTTAACGTCAATCCGAAGGACGGTACGCGCATTGATGGATCACCTTACTTGTGAAACACCTGGAGGAGAGTTTGTTAGTGACGTCACTATACCGATTTTTAAATGGTGATTTTATCGCTGTGTTTTGATTGGATTGAAGATATTTCCACGAAGATTAAAAGATTAAAACCTCCGTGTGAAACAATGAGAACCTGACGTTTCGGGTGTGAACCCTTCATCGGACCGAACGAGACAGTATCACCCAAAAGTTCACCTGGCCATGTTTCCAAAGGTGTGATGAGCGACACCTGATGAACGTTCTGTTAATTCCATCCATGTATCCACATTCCACCTGTGATCCGATCCAAACCCACGCTCAACTTCACTATTAACATTCGTGCTCCATTCCACGTAAACACAAAGGGTTTCATCTACCTGGAGGGATTTCTTCACTCAAACACCCCATTCAAACACACATTTGAAGAAGAAGAATCTGTATTGTATCGTGAGGACAGTGAAGAGTTCATGTTAAAGTTCATTTCACATTCAATAAGATAAACAATGAACTTATTAAATTATATAAACTTTATTATAATATAAACATTAATCAGTCATAACATCGTCATGAACAGGTGAATGATTTGATTGATTTGAACCCAAAATAAATCAGATCAGTTCGTGATGAAAGTTTATTTCACTAAATGTACAAAATGAAAGGAACCATCATAAACCCCAATAGCGGGTTTAACGGGGTCCGTGAAGTTCGCCCTGAACACGTGCAGGACCCGCGAGTCCCCGAAACACGTCAACTCTCCCGCCTCGCAATCCAAGAAGAACCCAAACCGTTCATGATCCCCCAGCACGGACAGGTCGGTATATTGTTTGTTGTGATGTGCGGAGTATTTGTTATTATGTTTCCATGAACACCAAGACTCGGGATTCCCTCCCAATTGTTGATTCTCTCTCTCCCCCTTTTCGCCCCATGGAGTTTAAACATATCCCGATTCCGCACAAACTACTCGACCCCACATCGACCTCCCAGTAATGACGACCCGAGGAGAAACAATCACAGGAAACAACTTGTTCATAAACATCAAACCGATCAGGATGTTCCGGGTACTGATTCTCGGTCCAGGTTCGAGTCGCCGTCCTCAGATCCCCGGAGATCTTGATCCGTCGATGTGCAGAGTTTGGGTCCAGACTCACGACACGGGGTCGCGGACATGGTTAGACAAACGGACAAAACACAAATACATTTATCACAAAAACATATGACAACAACTTGTGAGGTTCCTGTGCTACGCAAGGGTGGGAGGACAGAAGCAAACAGACAATGCAGAAACGGCGAATGCTAAAGCATGAAACCAATAAATTCCACATTCCTGAAGCACCTTCAGTCGCACGTCAGACATGGACAGCAAGTTCGTGAAGGACTTCCACGAAAAACGTACCGTTCGCAAACAAACGTGTATGTGTGTTCCATACCCAGTCAATGGCGAATCTGCATATGGCGATCCGCAAATTCACGTTTAGAAAGTAGAAACCATCACGGCATTCCGTCATTCACTTGAACTCGATATCTCTTTTTTCATTCCAAACAGCATAACTCCAATTACAAATTAAATAACATTCATATAAAAAAACTTTTAACAACATTTGTGACACAAACAAATATTTAAATCCTGATGTGAAGTTGGGAAGTTGTACGGTTGGGTGACACAATTACGAATTCAAAATCGTACTTGTATTCACTCAATTCCAATCATCAATTGATACTTCAACAAAACGATTAACACGATTAACGATTAACGATTTAACATTACGATTGAATGATGGTTGCATTTGGATGTTATCAATCCCGCGCACAGCGTAATCTGTCCACTTCCGCATTCGCTGCAGGGTCATAATTGTCATCAAAATCGAAACAGTATTTGTAGAATTTCAACAAAAGCCACATGACTGTTCATATCGGTAAATATTATTCCATCGTGTTTGGAAAAACTGGAAAATTGGAAAACTTTGAAAAATTGGAAAAACCAAAAACCGAACCTGGACCGATTTTACTCCAGGGAGTCCCAGGATTACCCATCCAAAATATCGTTGCCATCGGTTCAGCCGTTTTTGCGGTACCTTCGAACAGACGGAGGGACATTTGGTGAATTATAGTGTAGCGGCTACCGCTGGGTATACACAATCGCCTTGCACCTACCGAGGACGCGGAGCGATCACCATGCCGGGCTCGTCCGGCACGCCCGGCCATGCCCGCTCTCGACTTGCCAGGCCTCGTCCAGGACGCCCGGGCACGCCCCCTCTCGCCTTTCCCGGGCAAACGCTCCGGGATAATGTGTATATATATTGCTGCCCGATAAACGTGCTTTTCAGAGTACCCGAGTTGATTTGACACAATAAAGAAACTCGGACGAATTCCAGCTTTTTGTCACGTCCATTCTTCCGATTTACGTTGGAGCTTAGCTCCTACATTGGTGACCTGACATGGACATGGCAGTTGCCCTCAAACTGCCTACCTTCTGGGAGGCTCACGCGGTGGTTTGGTTCACCCAGGCGGACTCCCTGTTCGCCCTGCGAGGCATCACGGCCGACGACACCCGCTTCCACCATGTGGTAGCAGCACTCGGCTCAGCCACCGCGGCCCGCGCCCTGAGCCTCCTTGAGAGCCCGCCAGCCGCTGACAAATACGACGCGATTAAAAAGCTCCTCCTCGACGCTTTCGCCCTCTCATCAGCGGAATGCGCACGGCGCCTGCTCGACCTGCCCGAGCTCGGCGACACGCGCCCGTCCGAGCGAATGGACTACATGCTTTCGCTGCTCGGCGAGCACTCTCCGGCATTCCTGTTCCGGGAGCTGTTCCTCCGTCAGCTGCCTAGCCCGGTACGCATCGCCCTGGCAAGCACGACGATCACGGATCCCCGCGCCCTCGCCAGGGAAGCCGACAAGATCTCCGTGGCAGGCCAACGCATTGGAGCAGCGACCTGGGGCCCACCACCGTCCGAAGCAACGCCCATGGCGCCCGAGCACCCGGCACGGTCGATGACCAAACTGCCGACGCAATTGGCGGCCGCTACGCCGCGCCGACCACCTCCAGCACAACGACCGGAGCCTCCACCTGACCAGGCATGGTGTTATTATCATGCCAGGTTCGGACAGAAGGCCCGGACATGCCGACCCCCGTGCACCTTCGGCAAGCCGGGAAACGGCCGGGCCGGCGTTCATTACCAGCCATGAGCGCCGGCCACACGGGCAACTTACTTTTCATCATGGACAAAGTGTCCGGACGGTGCTTCCTGTGTGACACCGGCACCCAACTGAGCGTCATACCCGCCTCCATCAGGACAGGCAGTCCGCGGTTTGTGGCCCCTCCTTGTTTGCGGCCAACGGATCGGCCATCCGCACCTTCGGCCCGCGCAACGTCACCCTCTGCTTCGGCGGCCAACGCTTTAATTGGACTTTTGTAACCGCAAGCGTGCCCATGGCTCTACTAGGCGCCGACTTCCTCTGCGCACACAGACTGCTGGTGGACGTCCAACGGCGTCGCCTCATCAACTCCGAGACCTTCAGCTCCCTGGCATGCACATTGAGCAGCTCCGCTCCGACCGAGCTGGCATGCGCCCTCCCGGTGGCGAACAAGTTTGCTCGCCTGCTCACGGAGTTCCCGGCCCTCAAGCGGCCGACGTTTTCGGTCGTCGCAGTACGACATGGGATCGAGCACCACATACCAACCACGGGCCCGCTGGTCTACGCCAGAGCCCGCCACCTCGACCCAGCCAAGCTCGCCATGGCCAAAGCCGATTTCGACGCTTTGGAACACCTCGGCATCGTGCGGCGCTCCGATAGCGCGTGGGCTTCGCCACTACACATCATCCCAAAACCAGGGGGCGGCTGGCGCCCATGTGGCAACTACCGCCACCTTAACGACGCTACCACCCCCGACAGGTATCCGATCCCGCACATCCAAGACTTCTCCGCCCGTTTGGCAGGACGGGTCATTTTTTCAAAGATCGATTTAATACGGGGATATCACGAGATACCTGTCAGGGCGGCCGACGTCCCAAAAACGGCCATCATCACGCCGTTCGGCTTATTCGAATTCCTGCGAATGCCATTTGGCCTCAAGAACGCGGCTCAGGCGTTCCAGCGCTTGATGGACGGTGTGCTGCGCGACCTGCCATTCCTCTTCGTTTACCTGGACGACATCCTCGTCGCCAGCACGTCCCAGGCCGAGCACCTCCTCCACCTCTGAACACTGTTCGCGCGCCTCAGCGAGCACGGCCTCATCATCAACCCGGCCAAATGCCACTTCGGCACGACGGCCGTTGATTTTTTGGGCCACCACATCACCAGGACCGGGGCCGTTCCACTGCCAACCAAGGTCGAGGCCATCACCACGTTTCCGCGTCCCCGCTCCATAAAGGCCCAGCAGGAATTCCTGGGAATGGTGAATTTCTATCACCGCTTCGTGCCCCGCGCTGCTCAACTCATGCGGCCCCTCTACGAAGCCCTCCGGGGCAAGCCGGCCAAGCACGACATCGTCTGGTCCGCAGCAAAGGACGCGGCCTTTAAAAGCTCAAAGCGGGCCCTCGCCGACGCAACACTGCTCGCTCACCTGGTGCTCAACGCTCCCATCGCCCTCACCACGGATGCCTCCGACTACGCGGTGGGCGCCGTACATGAGCAATGGGTGAACGGGGTTTGGCAGCCACTCGCTTTTTTCAGCCGGCAACTCCGGCCGAACGAGCTCAAATATAGCATGTTTGACCGTGATCTCCTCGGTCTACACCTGGCCGTTCGCCATTTCCGCCACCTCCTGGAGGGCCGACCCTTCACGGTTTATGCAATGGCCAAGGTCACAGAGCCGTGGTCGGCCCGCCAACAGCGCCACCTCTCCGCCGTGTCGGAGTTTAACACGGACATCCGGCACGTCGCCGGCAAAGACAACGCCGTGGCCGACTGTCTTTCTCGGGCCAGCACGAACGTGGTCCACCTCGGCGTGGACTTCACGCTTATGGTGGCGGACGAAACCACCGACACCACAGTGCAAGCCCTCCGGGCGGCAGACACGGGCCTCCGCCTGGCCAACATCCCCGTCGCGGACACTGTCCTGCTCTGCGACGTCTCCCAAGGCCAGCCTCGCAACATCGTGCCCGTTACCTGGCAACGCCGCATCTTCGCCTCCCACCACGGCCTTTCCCACGCGGGCCGGAAAGCTTCCCAGAAGCTGGTGTCGGCGCGATTCGTCTGGCACGGCCTTCGACGGGACGTTCGCGATTGGACCAGCACCTGCACAGCCTGCCAACAGGCCAAGGTCCACCGACAGGCCAAGGACACCCAGGCCCCGCTGGCACCTTTCACCATGCCCGAACGACGTTTCGACCACGTCAACGTGGACCTGGTGGGCCCCCTCCCCCCATCACGGGGTTTCACACACCTGCTCACCATGGTGGACAGGACCACCAGGTGGCCGGAGGCCGTTCCCCTCGTCTCCACCACCACCGCCGACGTGGCGCAGGCTTTCATCGCCACCTGGGTCGCCCGCTTCGGCGCACCGGTGGACATCTCGTCGGACCGTGGACCGCAGTCCACCTCCGAGCTGTGGGGCGCGGTCGCCCGCAACCTGGGGGTCAAGCTCCACCATACTACGGCCTACCACCCCCAAGCCAACGGGTTGTGTGAGCGATTCCACCACTCCATGAAGGCCGCGCTCATGGCCGGCCTTCAGGACGGTGGTTGGGCCGACCGGCTGCCGTGGGTCCCTTTGGGCCTTCACACGGCCCCCAAGGAGGACCTCCGGGCATCCACCGCCGAGCTTGTCTATGGCCAGGCGCTACGCGTCCCGGGCGAATTCGTGCCTGACGCTACCAGTCCCTGGTCTGCACCTCACCAGTGCTCAGACCTCCAAGAGCCCGCCCGATGGTTTGCCCCCGTGCCAACGTCCCACCACGGTGACCCCCAGTCCTACGTCCCCCCAGCGCTTCACACAGCGGAGTACGTTTGTGTGCGTCATGACGCACATCGGGGGCCACTCCGGCCGCTGTACGACGTGCCCTTCCGGGTCCTGCGACGGGACGACAAGTCGTTCGTCATCGACATCGGCAGCAGGTCGGACCGGATTGCGTTGGACCGCCTCAAGCCGGCGCATGTGGACATCGACCAACCACCACGGTTGGTCCTTCTGCCGCGTCTAGGCCGCCCACCACCACACCGGACCCCCCCCCCCCATGACCCGCCAGAGGTCACTTTGGCCGGGTCATCAGGACCCCCATTAAATTGACACTGCCGGTGCAAGTCGATTCTGGGGGGACGTGTGTAGCGGCTACCGCTGGGTATACACAATCGCCTTGCACCTACCGAGGACGTGGAGCGATCTCCATGCCGGGCTCGTCCAGGTTGCCCGGGCATGCCCGCTCTCGACTTGCCAGGCCTCGTCCGGGATGCCCGGGCATGCCAGGACACGCCCGGGAATGCCAGGACACGCCCGGGCATGCCCGCTCTCGACTTGCCAGGCCGCGTCCAGGACACCCGGGCACGCCCCCTCTCGCCTTTCCCGGGCAAACGCTCCGGGATAATGTGTATATATATTGCTGCCCGATAAACGGGCTTTTCAGAGTACCGAGTTGATTTGACACAATAAAGAAACTCGGACGAATTCCAGCTTTTTGTCGCGTCCATTCTTCCGATTTACGTCGGAGCTCCTACAATAGTAAGGTTGTTTTAATTTATTTACTTCACGACCAACAACTTTATTACCCTGCACTCGCGAAGCAAAAAGCGGGGTTAAGCATTCAGTTATGTACGTGTCTGCATTTCAGTAAAGTAAAGTGTGTGCCGTGTCTGCATTTTAAAAATTTATTTTCTCTGCAATTCTTGGTCTGATTGACAATAAATTTTCACCATAAGAGGGTCTCCTCCTGCAGAATATTTCAATGATTATTATGACGTCAAAGGTCACGTGGTACATGCGCCATCTTGGGAAAAACTTCACACCTCCAAATCTCTGAAACCACTCCATGGAAAAAATTGAAACGTGGCTCATTGTAAATAATTCCATATGGGGAATGTTGTTGACGATGATGTCATTGGTGCTATAATTATGACGTCATAATTCGACCGGGACAACGCTCAGTCTGATCAGATTGAAATTTATTGAGCGTGATCTATGCAACAATTATTTAGAGAATATAAATTGATGATGTCATCGCTCACGTGGTCTGGCAGTAATTTTGGATAAAAAAACACGAAACGTTCAAAAACAGAAGAGTTGGCTCACACCAAGTTGACTGTGCAGGGTAAGTATGCTATGAATACCATCTAGTTGTATCAAGCAATCACACGAAACGTACTTGTAACATCAACGGTTTAATTAGAAATTTGCAACACAGCGCAGCATCCCCATTGGACCTCAAAAAACCCTATGTCCGCTCAGCTCCTCCCACTCTCCAAACCCCACGCCACTTCCGTTTTCCCAACATATGAATTATAACGTGTGAATTCGAAACATAAATTACACTTGAATTATAACATGTGAATTCCAAATATAACAGTTGTTATGTGGGTTATATTGTTGCAAAACACATACACCGCCGATTGGGTGATTATGGCATGCATGGTAATACGGTGGGCGATGGACTTCCGGAGTCACTTTCGTCCTGCACGTGGAACTTGGCTTTCTTGATCTAATATCGGCTTCGTGTCCTTTTCCACAAGCGGCTGAAACAGTGATCGGTTCGGATCTTCTGAGGAAAAGGTTTGTTCGTAGTTTCTCATTTTATTTTTATTACTGAGAAAGATATTCTGTAAAACGATCATTTGAAGTGATTCTTCATATAATATTAATCGAGATATAGGGCGAACATTATGATTTAACACATACATACATAAAAAATAAAAAGCACAATATGTCAGAGTTGTGGATGGATTATGATGAAACTTGGGGATGAGATGGGTAGGCGAGAGAGAGAAGAAGAAGAAGAAGATGATTATGAGGAAGAAGAAGAAGAAGAAGCAGCTGATTAGGATTAGGTTCAGGTCCGAATACAGATCCGGTCTATCAGTGGATACAAAATGTTACCTGTTTATCCTGATGGAAGTTTGTGCGATCCGAGTGTCGTTCTACTTCGTTACCTGTGAAATTAATCCTGGTGTTGGCTTCATGGTTAATGTGGCTGCTTTAAGATGTTCGGGTCACGCCGTTAAAATAACCACGTGGGTTGACTCGGCCTGTAATCCTTTTGAAGTCGGCAAAATGAGTACCAGCCTCCCGGAAACAGGGGGCACTGCATCAGTGGCACGCAAAACTTTGCTCACTCACCGCAGGCAGGTAGGTGGTCTTTCTGTCTTCTACCGACTCCTCTCCGGCCTTGCACCCCCAGCTCTCTCTGTGCTCTGTCCCCCAAATATTCCTACAGGTCGCACAAGATCTGCCAGCAACCCTCTGATGGTTAAACTGCCGAAATTTCGGCTCTCTGCTCACCTTCACTCTTTCATTCCTCTTTTCTCCCGCCTCTGGAACAAACTCCCTCACTCCCTTCAATCCCACTCCTCCCTCCAGGTCTTTAAAACAGCTGTTCACCACTATCTCTTATCTTCCCCCATCCAAAACCTTTATCTTTTCTACCCCCGCTAATTCACCCCAGATCCACCTTGTTTGAAATTCCAACTTCTTTCCTGGAAGTCCTGGCAGTGTCCATATGTTTTAAACCTCTCCCACCGCCCCCTTCCCATGCCCCCCCCCCCCAAAGCCCTCGCCCTCTCTCAGATCTCTCGATGTCTCCATGTCTCTCGGTCCCTGCTCTCAAATGTTGTGTTTTGTGTCCTTCCCCCTCTCTCCCCATCTTGTCTACCGCTCCCGATGTTGTATGTTTTGTGTGTCGGTTTGTCTTTCTGTGTGATTAATGTTCGCTCTTTCACGAGCCTCGATCTTGTATACAAAAAAAAAAACAAAAAAAAAAAACTGGAGGTGGGTTGTTTTTGAGGGAAATAGGTCTTAGATTACGGTGACATAAATCGTCAATTTTCAACCAATTCACTTGATGGCTATATCTATATAATTATATGTTCTTGGGAAAAAATGCCATGGGCATGGGAAATGCCCTTTTATATGGTATGTGCCATGTGGCAAATGATAGAAAAGGCCCCTTTATATGGTATGTGCCATGTGGCAAACTATAGAAAAGGCCCCTTTATATGGTATGTGCCATGTGGCAAACTAAAGAAAAGACCCCTCTGTATGGTACATGCCAAGTGGCACACAATAGAAAAGAAGGGATATTCTCAGAGAAAAATGCCAATTTCAATCAAACAGCTGCATGAAGAAGTAAATGTATTTTATTTGCCAGATGTAGGGCGCCCCTTCATATGAACATTCCGAGAACATTACTTGGTTCCTCCTAAGAACACAAGGGCAGTCCAGCATGCACGCGATATTTTTGAATGTCCCTTATTTTGTATTGTTTGGCATTTTATACTAGATATGGAATGTCCCTTCTTTTCGATAGTTTGCCACATGGCACATACCATATAGAGGGTTTTTTTTCCTATGCCCCTGTCATTTTCCCCAAGAATGCCCCTTCTTGTGACATGTTGGAATGATAATGTGGTGCAATAGCCACTGGATAAAATGGTGATAAAACCTGGAATTGTTTTTACTTTACACTTTTAAACGTTCATTTAAATTGAATGAAATCTATCTTATATAAATAAAACACAGTTTGTGTGTGTGTGTGTGTGTGTGTGTGTGTGTGTGTGTGTGTGTGTGTGTGTGTGTGTGTGTGTGTGTGTGTGTGTGTGTGTGTGTGTGTGTGTGTGTGTGTTACCTATAGACTCCGAAACGGAGAGGCTCACGTACTTTATTTTTGGCATAGACATGGCCATTGGGCCTGGGAAGGATGTGGCCAACCTAAAAATGATCTCCGATGACGAGATCCATATTTTTTATTCATATTTAACTTAGCGCATTTCAGCGAGGAACATCATACACTGATCTCAGCCTGTGCCAGAGCAGCTCACTGATTCGCTCAGAGCGATCACGTGATGTTCCATCCTCGCCGCCATACTCCACGCTGCCTGCTGTACTCTCGTCTATATATCAGTGGCTATACTCCCACGCAGGCTGCATTGGGATTATGTGGGGATTAACAGTGGCGGCCTGATCACCAGCGTCTGAAGAATGAAGTTTGGATGAACGAGCCATGTCAGGGTGCCAAGTTTAAGTTGTCCGATACCCTGCCCGTTTGCACTCTCTGCAAATGGACGGGGGTCAAGGCTCCTGTGCGTGTCGGGGGTGTGCAAGGGAGGGGGGTCTGTCCAAGGTTTGTCCGAGGCCGAGTTTTTTTTTTCATCTTTAAATCCATATTTTTAGCCATAACTTAGCGCATTTCCGATTGGGTTCTGAACATGACAGCCTCTGCCTCTGCCACAGCTCAGAGCGATCACGTGACAATTTTTAAGATTGCAAGGAAGAAGGCACTAGACCCCAGCCCCATATATACGTCACTGCCTGCGCCGTCAATTTGCATGTTATTGGTTACCTTTTATGGCTCGCTCAGGATCTTCGTCAGGCTCGCGAGTGAGTTAGCCAATCACCTGGGAGCATGAGGCCATGATGGCCACGCCCATGACGTGGCATTAGCAAGAAGTCGTTTGTTTGATTGCAGTCATTCAGGATCTTCATCTGGCGAGCAAGCGAGTTAGGTTACCATGTGTAAACGTAAACGTAAAAGTGAAAAGAATTGAATTTATCTGCGAGTTCACACATGGAAGACTGACTATGATAAAGGCAATGAAAAAAAAAAGATCGTTTTTTTGGAGTTTTTTTTTTTTTAAATCGCTCGATAGTACCTAAGCCTTTTTTAATTAATGAAAGTTATATATGAGTACACATTTGCATAAATAAATAAAAAAACAATCACCAGACATTTGAATACAAATAAATCAAACGATTCCGAAAGTGTACAAAGCTGGTGGTACGGCTTCTTCTTCTTCCTGATCAGCATCACATTTACCTCAGAATCGTGATGAATGCCACATTCACCCCATTCACCCACCAGCATATATATGAACCCCCTTCCTCTCCTGCCTCCCCCCTCCCTCCTCCTTTCCCTGCCTCCCCCCTCCCGCCTCCCCTCCCCTTCCCTCCTTCCTCCCCCTTCCCCTCCACTTCCCTCCCTCCCCTTTCCACCCTCCCCTCTCCTCCCATCTTCCATCCTCCCCTCCCCTTCTCCTCCTCCCTCCCACCTTCCCCCCCTCCACCCAATACCTCAAACCCCCTCCCTCCCCTCCCCTCCACTTTCCTCCCTCCCCTTCCCCCCCCCCCTTCTCCTCCCCCTTCCTCCCCCACCCGGCAACGCCGGGTACTTCTGCTAGTACTTGAATATTGTTTAACTCAAATCGCCTTCATAATACTTGTGCTTTCAAGAACCATGGTATATATTGATATTTGGCATGAGAAGGCCTGGCATGTAAGAGGGTCAAGATTGGGGTGAAGAAGACTCCATGAAGTACAAGGCCAATTGACACTGTGTTCTATATTGATCAATAAAACGTCCATTTCAAAAGTGTGATACAACGTCAGTTTGTTGCAGTATACAAGGCCATACTGGTGATGGATGAGACTGCTTCAGTAGTGCTAAACGTCTGGATTTTTTCACGATCTTTCATATCATTATTTTATGAAAATTGAAGTATGTACTTGAACACTTAGTGAGGCCTCATCTGGAATATTGTTTGTCGTTTTGGTCACCACAAGTCTGGAAAGAAATAGCTGCTATAGAGATGGTTCAGCACAGGCCTACTGGATTGATGTCAGGCCGAGGTCGACTCGACTACGAGGAGCGCCTGAAGGAGACAGCTTTAGAAGGAGGCGGTTATCATGGGATATGATAGATGTTTAAGATAATGAAGGGTATAGACAAAATAAGTGGAGAAAAATT
The DNA here is from genome assembly GCF_964187855.1 of Myxine glutinosa. Classification (NCBI taxonomy): domain Eukaryota; kingdom Metazoa; phylum Chordata; class Myxini; order Myxiniformes; family Myxinidae; genus Myxine; species Myxine glutinosa. The sequence goes on from NW_027617129.1 coordinate 89,157, forward strand.
CTTCAGCTGAGACAGTGACAGGACCAGGGGTCAACAACAACAGGCATTTTATGGCCATTTTCCCTGCTAGAGCGAGCGTTGGCCTTGCTGGCGCCATGACAATCTTCTCCATTTTGCCCTATTTTCTGCATCTCCCCTTGTTAACCCCCTTGCCCGCATTTCTTCTTCCACCACCTTTAGCCAAGTCTTTCTTGATCTTCCCCATCCTCGACTTCCTTCTACATTCATTTCCATCATTCTTCTCAACCAGTCACTTTCATCCTGCCTCAACACATGACCAAACCATCTCGACCTGTTTCTCTTCACTGCATCCATCACAGGCTCGATTCCCATCATATTTTGCAATTCATCATTTGTTTTCCTCTCTCTCAACGATACTCCACACATCCACCGAAGCATTCACATTTCCACCCTTTCCAGTCTTCGTTGATGCTCTACGTTCATTACCCATGTCTCGCTCCCATTAATCATAACACTTCTCACACATGCACCATACACCATTCCCTTCAGCTTCAACGACATTCCCCTCTGCGTTAGCACACCAATGAGTTCCCAAAATTTCTTCCATGCACATCTCACTCTTGCAACCGTTGCCAAGTCTTTCCTTGGCACACCTGAGCTCCTTACCACATACAACGCTTTCATCTGCAGCTCAATGGAATACTGTTCCCCCCTCTGGGCCGGTGCTCCTGCCTCACACCTAGCTCGGCTTCACGCTGTTGAAACCAAAGCTTTCAGAATCATTGGAATCTCCTGCGATGAAGCCAACTCTGAGCGCCTTTCAATCACTCACCGCAGGCAGGTTGATGGTCTTTCTGTCTTCTACCGACTCCTCTCCGGCCTTGCTCCCCCAGCTCTCTCTGTGCTCTGTCCCCCTAATATTCTTACAGGTTGCACAAGATCTGCCAGCAACCCTCTTATGTTTAAACTGCCAAAATCTAGGCTCTCTGCTCACTTTCACTCTTTCATTCCTCTTTTCTCCCACCTCTGGAACAAACTCCCCCACTCCCCTCAATCCCACTCCTTCCTCCAGGTCTTTAAAACAGCTGTTCGCCACCATCTCTTATCTTCCCCCATCCAAAACCTTGATCTTTTCTACCCCCGCTAATTCACCCCAGATACACTTTTTTTTTTGAAATTCCAACTTCTTTCCTGGAAGTCCTTGCGGTGTTCATATTTTTGATACCTCTCCCACCTCCCCCCAAGCCCTCCCCCTCCCACATTTCTCCCGATGTCCCTGCTCTCAAATGTTGTGTTTGTGTCCTTTCCCCTCTCTCCCCATCTTGTCTACCGCTCCCCTTATTTTGTGTTTCATGTGTCAGATTGACTTTTTATGGGATTAATGTTAGCTCCTTCATGAGCCTTGATCTTGTATACAAAGCAAAAAAAAAAGTCTGACCCACCTTCTTCATTCAGCATGTCTCCTTGGTCGCAAAATGTTTTCACACCTTCCAGCTTCATGCTGTCTCCAAGATACAACTCAACATTTCCTCCATCTGCAACTCTGTGCACACCTTACACTTGAGTGTCGCTGCCACACTGGTTATTGACCCTCTCAGACCACTACATTTTTGTTGAACCCACTCGGCGCACATTGTACATCGAATGGAGTTCACTCCGACACCCTTCCTGCACACAGCACATGGCCACTTCCCAGTTCTTTCCACCTCACCACATGCTTTACCACCTGCCATCACCTTCGTTTTTTCAATATTCACCTTCAGACCTTTTGTCTCCATACATTCCCTCCACTTGTTCATCTTATCCTTCAGTCCATCTATAGTTTCCGCAATCAACACCAGATCATCTGCATACATCAACTCCCATGGTAAACCTTCCTTTACATTCCGAGCCAGCACCTCTATCACAGCTACAAATAGTGGTGAACTTAGAACCGACCCCCGATGCACTCCCACCTTCACCTCAAACTCACAACTGTTCCCGTCCTTCGTCCTTACAGCTATGCACACTCTTTCATACATTGCCTTCGCTACTCTGATCAACTATTCCTCCACTCCTAACTTTCTCAATGCCCATGTCACAACTTTGCATGGAACTACATCGAATGCTTTCTCCATATCAACAAACCAAAGAAACAACTCTTCCTCTTCTCCATGTATTTCTCCTTCAACTGCCTTACAATAAAAAGCATGTATGTCGTTCACCTTCCTGGCAAAATCCAAACTGCATTTTGTCAATCCACACTTTCTTCCTTATCCTCCTCTCCGACACCCTTTCCAATACTTCATTCCATGCTCCAATAACTTTATCGCTCCATATGAGACAGTCCAGAGGGTCACCTTTCCCCTTGTATAGAGGGATGACGGTACTCATTTCCCAATCCACTAGAATGTGGCCATCTTTCACCACCAGATTACAGATCTCTGTCATTCTCTTCACACCCCAACTTTCTGCTGCCTTCAACATATCTCCCACAACTCCCGTCGGCCCTCTTGCTTTTCTGCTCTTCATTGCTTAATTACTACTTCGTGACAGGGCATGGGGCCACAGCCTCATAAAGAAAAGAAGAGTTAATACTGTAGTCAGGTAAGGCTCTTTCATTCAGAGAGTAGTTAATGCATGGAATGGTCTCCCAGAATGGCAATGGCAATATAACCAATAGACACGTTTAAATTAGGATTAGATAGGTACCTGGAGGCATTGGAGATAGAAGAGTGTCGGGATATTGGCAAGACGTTTGTGACTTCAGCATGGATTGGGAGATTGTTTGCATCTGAGTGAAGTGAAGTGAAGTGAAGTGGAGTGTCTTGGCTGTGGGGGGGGGGGGGGGGGGGGGTCTCGTCAAGGGGTGGTGTGTGGTTGATGTTGCGTGTTTGTCATCCAAGAACAGCCATCACCCAAAACCCCCTCCCACACCCCGAAAAAAAAAAAACCCCACAAAAAGTTGCTTTTTTCTCTCTTTTCTTTGAATTATTAAAACTAGCAACGGTACCCGTCCTATGGGCGGGGCTTCAATTGGGAATCCCAAATGAAAAGGCAAAATAACAGAAATTGAAGGCTTTTTTTATTTTAAACGATTCATATAAACATCTGTTGAATCATATCACACACAAATCATCAAAATGTGGAGATGGGAGAAACTTCCAGAAGGACAACCATCACTGCAACACTCTACCGATCTGGGCTTTATGGTGGAGTGGCCAGGCGGAAGCCAAACAGTTCAATCTTGGCTTCATCAGACGACAGAATCTTGTTTCTCACAGTCTGAGAGTCCTTCAGGTGCTTTTTTGCATCTCTAAGTGGGCTTTCATGTGTCTCTCACTGAGGAGAGGCTTCCGTCTGGCCAATCTGCCATAAAGCCCAGATCGGTGGAGTGTTGCAGTGATGGTTGTCCTTCTGGAAGTTTCTCCCATCTCCACACAGGATCTCTGGAGTTCAGCCAGAGTGACCATCGGGTTCTTGGTCACCTCTCTTACCAAGGCCCTTCTCCCCCGATTGCTCAGTTTGACCGGGCGGACACCTCAAGGAAGAGTCCTGGGTGTTCCAAACTTCTTCCATTTAAGAATTATGGAGGCCACTGTGCTCTTGGGAACCTTCAATGCAGCAGAAATTTTTTCGTAGTCTTCCCCAAATCTGTGCCTCAACACAATCCTGTCTCTGAGCTCTGCAGGCAGTTCCTTCGACCTCATGGCTTGGCTCTTGCTCTGATACGCATTGTCAGCTGTGAGACTTTATATAGACAGGTGTGTGTCTTTCCAAATCGTGTCCAATCAATTGAATTGACCACAGGTGGATTCCAATCAAGGTGTAGAAACATCTCAAAGATGATCAAGAGAAATGGGAGGCATCTGAGCTAAATTCCAAGTGTCATAGCAAAGGGTATGAATACTTATGTCAATGTGACATTTAAGTTTTTTCTTTTTAATAAATTTGCAAAACTTTCTGAAATCCTGTTTTCTCTTTGTCATTATGGGGTACTGATTGAAGATTGATGAGGGAAAAAATGAATTTAAACGATTTTAGCATAAGGCTGCAACATAACAAAATGTGAAAAAGTGAAGGGGTCTGAATAATTTCTGAATCCACTGTATATATTTTCCATTAATACATCCATTCATACAAAGGCCAGCTTCAACCACAATCCAAGTGGATTACAGCTTTCAGCCTGTCTGTAAAACACCAAGCACACCATAGCACTTCGTACAATGTTGTTGTTGCACCTAATTATCATCCAATTCGTGAAGTGCTAATTAAATATGATTTAACCTACGGAACAACCAAATTCACATCACTCATTCTTATTAATTCTCAATTTTCGTTTCCTTTTCCCAACTCACTAATTTGCATGTGATTTCACTTTGGATTTTTTTTCTTTTTCCAGCCAGCTCACTGGCCATTCGTCAAACAGTTTCTCTTGAACCAACTCATGCCTGGCTGAATTTAAACAGGCATGCAACCTTTTCAAACAAAACAAATATTTAAATCTATCTATCACACTACACATTCTCATTCACCCATATCTCTATCACACCATTCAAGACATGCATACAGCCACACACACACACCAAAAACTCACTCTTGCACTTGATACAACTCACGAAAAAACGACAGATGTAACTCCATACCCATTTACAAATACATCTCCCAATTCATTTTTACAGATACAAAATACAGGGAAAACACAAATAAAAATACACAGTCTTCCCGTTCAATGTACAATGCACTTGACCAAATGTCAATCCCCACTGCACCCGACATACTCAGGCTAGGGCTACAGCAAGGACACTGGACCACAACCCCAACTCTTCTGCAGAAAGAGGGAGTTTGTAGCGCAGGTCAACAACATCGCGACTAACTGCGGACACTAACTGAGATTTCGCCTGATCAAGGCCCGGTTCCCTCTTTTAACTGAATCAGCCATGACATTCAACTGCCACACATTAAACATACAGCCACAATTTCAATCTATAAATACAGCCACAATTTACATTAAACACAATCAACACAAATGCAAATACAAGTAACAACAACCCCAATGAACATAACACTCGGGTATCAAAATCAGCAATCAGTTCATTGGATACGTTACGAGGTGACAGGAGTGAGGAGGGGGGAGAGAGCACAGTCCATGCTCTGCTCTCCTCTGTCCAGATCATCTCAGAGTTAGAACAAAGTCACGTTCGCCATCTTTGTTGAGGAATTTAGACCTGAAGTAATTAATGAATCAATAATTCAATGTCCAAAACTTTTGTCAGAAGAAGGATTGACAGATTTTTAATTCCCGAGGAGGATCTCACTTTTGTTTACAAGAAGATACACAGTAAGAAACAATACACCCTTTCTTAACCAAGAAGAACACACTGCAAATCAAGAAGAACACACTGCAAATCAAGAAGAACACACTGCAAATCAAGAAGAGCACATTGCAAGATACACAACAAAATCCTAAGTCAAAGTCGTAAAGTGAAAATCCTGGTACAGTAGAGATGTACATCAAAGAAAACGTCATAAAGACACACCAAATACACCAACATACACAGTATACAATATCAACATACAGTATTTACAACCAAGTGGAATCTTGCAGCTGAAACTCACAACATGTCTTTTTATACCAGCTGGAAACAAAATAAATAAATTGGGAGGGGCAATTAAAGGGAGGAGCGAATATGGGATTGGTCGCATGAAGAAAAAGGGGAAGAGAGTAGTAGGATTGGGTTGAACCAAATATGGGTGGGAGGGATAGAGCAGTGGGGATTGGCCCAATGAAATATGGGTGGGAGGGATACAGAAATAGGGAAATGCAATTTGATAGGTCGAGTGAAATGTTGGGTTGGGCAGACTTCCGGATGAGTGAGTTAGATTAGGTCTGCATATTAAAATATCCTTGATGAGGAACATCTGTTCTTCCTTTGTTCGCACCAGACTCTGCGGAGCCAAAACTCCCCCAATTATGCTTGGAGACTTTAAGGACGTATGAAAGTCATTCACTGACTATCTCAATGTAAAGCTTTTTCAAACATTGGAAGAAATAAGTGGATATATCTTTTACTCATCATATTTCTAAATATAAATTTAGAAATACTTGAATGAGTTTTGCAAGCACATGAGGTTATCATTTCAAACCTGCATGCTATCCGTAATTCATTCATCTTTAACATTATTGTTTCACAGGATTTGAGCAAAACTATCCTGATAATTCAGTAGATGTCTATAATTTTAATTATTGCCTTTGAAAAAGAATTCCGGGGAACTCCTGACAGTTTTTTTAAAACTCAAAATGCCGGAGATAGCTCCCGGAATGAAGCAAACGTGTGTACAATGAGGAAGTCCCTATCCAATTTACCAATGCATCAATCCACAGGCACCTATCCCCGAATGTTTTTCTACATGGCTCTTTAAAAAAAAACAAGACTGCATACAATCTTTTGATAGTTCCATCCACAATTTTCAAGACTTTAAAAACCAGTCATAAGATTAACTTGCATGCGAAGCAAGTGGTTAAAAAGAAAGGTACATGTGGATCCCATCCCCACAGGTCACGTACACATTATTTCCACCTTAATTGTAAGCAAACATTTAAAATGCAGAGCATTGTGAAGATGGAGATTCGTTTTTATCAAACACAATGGAAGTTGTAAACCAGTTAAGTATTTTACCTTGAAAACAATATTTTTCTATAACTTACTTATTGAACTCAGTAAAAAACATTTTAGATATCTATTTGAGCATATTTTGAAGACATAACGTAATGAGATTTACTGAATCATAATTCGACATTGTACAGAATATATTTATCATTTGGGAAGACCTAATCCAACACTATATTTCAAAGCACCATATCTACCTATATCACCCTCAGTCATAAATAAATAATTACAGCACCTTCATTAAAACTACACCAAAATGATTTACCATTCTGTGGTTTTACAATTTCCCTATCAAATAAATTTGGTCAGGGTGCCAGCGATAATTCGCCGACGCTCCTTCCTTTTTCAGCAAACACCGTAGAATAATTATTTTGCTTTTTAATTTCCCGACAGTTCTGAATGGAATTTATGTGCAAACACTCTCTATTTTAACACTAAAGATGTAGTAAAAAAAAAAGTGTCGTATAAAAAATATATAAACTTATATGCATCACGGTAAATAGTTTAAATTTCTCGCTGTTGTGATGGCGACATAAAAAACTCATTCTACCCAATGCCAGAGATAACTCGCCTACTGAAGACAAATTTTAACTACTTGATGGAAATCATTAAAAAAAAAACTTGTTCACGAGGTGAGTAGGACCTAAACACACGATTTTGACCAGGTGGTGCCTGGAAAAAATTACTCGGTTCACAGATAAATTTTACACTTCCACAATACCATAGGAGGAGAGTTTGGTGAGCAGAGCAGGGTGGCAGACCGTATCGAAGCCACGAGATATGTCAAGGAAGACTGCTCTAATTTTCTGTTTGACATTGAGGACCTCCATCCATTGTTGAGACAGCACAAGCAGCATGAAGAGAGTAAGTAGAGTGACCTGGTCTGAATCCAAATTGATGATCAGAGATTGAGCCATTGGAGAAGAGGAAAGATTTGATATCTGAAGCAATGATGGATTCCATGACTTTGCTGATTGGTCTGTAGTTGCAAGGATCTGTTTTTGCACCTTTTTGTGTGAAAAACGGTAATGTTGGCTAATTTCCAAGCTGATGGCAGGTGACCTTGAGCAAAAGAGACGGTGAAAAGAACAGAGAGAGGGTGTGAAAGAGCGGCAGAGCAGGATTTTAGCACCCGTGGGCTGATGCCGTCTAGTCCAGTTGCAGAATCAGAGTCGAGGATTGGCCAAAACTTCTCCACCTTGTCATGAGAGAAGGACACAGAGTCCAGGAGCAGTTGGGAATGACTGGGTATGGTGGGTACAGGGAGAGATGGGTTTGGGACACAAGATTTTGAGGCAAACATCGAGTTGAGGCGTTCAGCTTTTTCACGTGCGGAGTCAGCTCTGCAGCCATCTAAGGTAAGGGAGGGGTTGGAGGGGGGACAAGCACCAGAAACAGATTTGACAAGACGCCACCAGGATTTGGAAGAAGTCTGTGTTTCCACTGAGCTGGAAGCAGGCTTTTGTCATCCCTGTCTTTAAAGGCCACGGTGAGTAATCAGATCCTTCTAACTCTTGGCCTGTTAGCCTGCTACCCATTATCAGCAAAGTATTATCCTTGATATCCTTGATACAATTCTTGATAAAACATCCTTGATAAATCAATTCATGATATTATCCTTGAGATATTATCCTTGAATGACTCTTGACAAAACAACAATTCATGACTCATCTAGAAACCCACAACCTTCTAACTGATGTTCAGTATGGCTTGAGACGGTCAAGGTCTTCTGGTGATGTGCTATCCCTCATCACTGAACATGTGAATGGGGTTTTGGAGCATTGTGGAAAAGCCAGGGTTGTTGCTCTCGACGTCTCAAAGGCTGAAATCATGTGGCATTTCTGGAGAATTGCTTGATACAATCTCTGACTTCCTTGCAAATCGTCAAATCTCTGTGGTGCATGAGGGACAGTAATCCCCTGTGCATGATATGAATGTTAGTGTTCCTCAGGGATGCTGATGTTAGCGGAAGGGGATTGTGGGAGAGATGGCCTGGACACCATCTTCACGGTGTTGGAGATATGCTGGTGGATCTGTCCCTCAAATAAACGGTCTTGTTCATGACGATCAGTGCCATTGTTTAGCATTTTTTGAGCGACACAACATTTGCGAAGGAAATTGGCAGAATTTCTGATTTCCTCACCTGCACCATTTTTGGCTTTACCAGGCAAACCGTTCCTTCCATGGCCTGGGTGGTTGTCATCCTTTCATACCTACCTGCTTGCAATGAATCTGCGAAATGTGGAGGATTCACTGAGATGGCCTTTGCTGATACACTGCCTGGGCATGGAGGGTCAATGCATTTTCTTGATGCTGGGTCCTGCACCCACCTATGCAGCAGCCAATGCCATGCTTGCTGCGCAGTTTCGGAGCAACTCGGAGCACCCTCGTTCAATGGTTCAAATTCCGACAAGGCCAGAGGCCCAGTGAGTCAATTCTCCAATACATTTATACATTGAGAGAATTAGCACTTCCTTATCAATTTTGTGCACCATGATGAGATGATTAGAGATCAACTGATCGAGAAAACATTGAGTGTACAAGTGAGGGAGAGACTTTTACTCGAATCTGATGACCTAACCTTGACTCAACCCATAAAGATAGCCAGTCAAGTGGAAGCAGCTTACCACAGTGCACAAAAACTTATCAGAACACTCTCACCTGCCACAGCTACAGACTGTGCAGTTCAGGGAATTCGGCAAACTCTCACACCAGATGCCACTGAGCTCACAGTACAACATACGCAGCAGCACCCCACACATTCCACACTGCAATGCTGAAACTGTGGGTCCACTAGGCACGAGTCGAGGGCTGCTAATTGCCCTGCCCGAGGCCAACGGTGCAGAAGTTGTGGAAAATTTAACCACTTTGCCAGGTGAAGTCACTCCACCTCAACACAAGCAACCGTTCAACCACAGACCTCATATACTGCACCAGCCAAAATCTATTCTGTCCTATCAACTTCATCAAATTTTAAAACGTGTTGTCTTTCTCAATGACATGTGCATACCTCTGCTCGCGGACACAGGTGCAAAGTTGTCTCTCCTGAATTTGGAAATGACAGACGATATTTTTCTGACATGACCCTGCAACGGTCCTCTCCCACCCTCACTGGTTATGGACATGCCAAAATTGGCGTAATGGGCACATTACAGCTGTCAGTATGTCATGGTGTCCAGTCTCTTTTGGTTCACGAGTTATCAAGTGACCACTATATTCATCATGTGTGTGCGTCTGTGTGTGTGTCTGTCTATCCACAGCATAACTACCCGATGATATCATCCGATCTTGATGAAACTTGGGTGGGAGGTTGATATGATCGAGTTGTGTCCTGCTGAGAGTGGGCGTATTGTGCCCATTGTGGGTAAAGCCACGCCCGAAAAAGATGTCTTTTTAGGGGTAATCGATTTCAAGCTACATCTTCTCCGAGGGGTTTGGTGGAATCTGACAAGGGATTCGATGTTTGGTTAGGCCAATGTCATGTGTCTCGCCCCACGGAGCTCGATTTTTCATTTTTATTTTTATCTTCATTTTTTTCATTAATATTATTTAATTTTTTTCATTTCATTTTTCACCGAATTTTCGGTATTGTGTAGCTGACGAACCTCATGACTGTTTAAACATTATTTTCTATCTCATTTTAAGGTCAATAACCTTCGTTTTGACATTTCCGGGCCTGGCCTGGCCTGGCCTGTCCGGGCCTGTTTCGGTTATAGTCCGTCCTTTGTCATTGAATGCCGCTCGCTTGTGAACCATCGTCGTCTCCTGACTTATCTCAGTTTACATTCTACATTACAAAAAACGGTGATAATTGAATGGGCCTCGACCTGCTTACTTCTTTTGGGTCTTCCTTGATGGAATATCGTGGCACGGCCATATTGCAAGTGTCCTCCCCCTGGCGGCAAATAATGGCCTGCACGCTTTGATGGTTTAGGCATCCTCTCTGCATTTGTTCACCAACCCAAAGTAAATCCTGCTGTGGCTCCGGTTATTCAGCCACAACTCCGCATTCCCCTTGCCTTGTGGGACCAAGTCGTGACTAAATTGAATGTCCTCTTGGAGACTGGCATAATAGAGCCTATCAATGCATCCCCCTGGATTTCCAACCTCGTTATAGCAAATAAAAAGTCCAGGGGACTTAGAGTTTGTGTAGACTTGCGTGCGGTGAACATAGCAATTATTCCCGACAAATATCTGCTTCCAACAGCTGAAGACCTGTTTCTGTGGCTCTACGGTCTTTTGGAAGTTGGACTTACGCCAAGGTTATCGCCAAGTTCCCCTTGCTTCAGACAGGAGGGACCTTACGGCTTTTGTGACTCATACCGGAGTTTTTTTGTTTCACCCGTATGCCGTTTGGCTTATGCTACACACCCAGCTGTTTTCAAAAGATTATGTCATCCATCTTCGCTGGCATCCCGGGCATGTCCTTGTAATTAAATGACAAATTGGTACACGGTCCCAACACCTCAGTACATGATGAACGCTTGGTCCAAGTGCTCCAGAAACTTGCTCAGCACAATTTAACACTGAATGGCAACAAATGTGTTTTTGCTGTACCCGAAATAGAGTTTGTGGGATTCAAGCTGTCACCTCACGGGATTTCCCCTCTCCAGTCCAATGGGGAAGTGATTCACCGCATCCCTGAGCCTCAGTCTGTTTCTCAGCTGGCCTCCTTTCTGGACATGGTGGCCTACGACATCCGGTTCTTGCCACAGTACTCAGCCATCATTGCACCATTATGTCAGTTTCTTCGGAAGGAAGCCTCCTGGAATTGGACCCCATCCTGCCAAGCAGCGATATACAGGTTGAAATCTCAGCTCACTACAGCCCCTCTTTTTGCTTATTTTGACATCAACAGTGCCACATTGGTCACCTGTGATGCTTCGGCCATGGCGTTGGGGGCTATTTTGTCCCATGTGCAGGGTGGCGTGGAGAAACCCGTCGCTTTTGCATCCTGTGCCTTGAGTCCCATGGAGCAAAAATATTCCATGGGAGAGAGAGAAAGGCATTGGCCTGCATATTGGCATGCAAACACTGGCATCTGTACCTGTATGGTCAGCCCTTTACACTCTGAACAGATCACCAGGCACTCACAGCTTTGATTTCCACCTCAGGCACAGGACACAAGCCACTGATTGTACTGGTGGTCGGACCGACTCCAGCAGTACAATTTCCAGCTTCAGTCCACACCTGGACGTCACAATACCATGGCGGACCACTTATCCAGATCAGTTATGGATGCTCACATTTGTTCTGAACCAGAAGACATAGAGCAGGATCTAATACAACTGATGCATGGACCCCGACATGATGTGGTATCCCTTCCGGAGCTCGAGCGGGCATCTAAGGAGGACTCTCTTCTTGGTACCCTGCGTTCCTATATTACAGAGGGATGGCTGGCCAGAGTAGCAGACGATCTGATACCGTTTTCTCCGGTGAAAGACGAGCTATCGCGTTGGATTGATTTTTGTGTGGCACGAGAACGCCGCACAATGGTGCCAAGTATGCTGTGAGCACAAGTGTTGAGTGTGGCTCAGGAGGGTCACTTGGGCATGGTTGAGGTAAAGCAACGTTGCCATGACCTGGTGTGGTGGCCCAGCATCGACCATGACATTGAAACATTGGTAAAGGATGGTACGGCTTGTTTCATCTTTGGCAAAGCCGGCAGCCCATATTGCCTCCTTTGCAGCCAGTTCCCTGGCTGTCTAACCCCAGGGAACGCCTACAACTAGACATTTGTGGAGAAATTTGTGGTGTCCCTCACCATCAACGCTATCTGGTGGTCGCATACAATTTACATTCCAAGTGGCTTGAGGTTGTTCCTGTGGGAACAGTTACCTCCCAGAACATTATCCACATCCGGGACACACTGATAGCTCATTGTGGGGTGCCACAGGTCATTACCACAGATAATGGCCCACGGTTCATTTCAGCTGAGTTCAGCACGTATCTGCACGTCAATGGAATTAAATATATCCGCACGGCCGTGTACCACCACAGGCCAATGGAGGGGTGGAAAGGTTTAACCAAACCTTCAAGAATGGAATTCGAGCACACCTAGCTCAAGGTTGTGCATTTAAAACAGCCCTACGAAAGACCCTCATGCACAACAGGGCAATTAAGCACACCACCACAGGTGCCTCACAAGCAATGTTAATGACATAATGTGAGCTATTGCTGCCGATGCACAGGCTTCGACCCATGGGGTCTTGCTTCCCCTCACCTACTGCCAGCATTGCCGTACAGCTGAGCCAGCAGCACATGAAGCAACACTTTGACGGAGTGCACAGATCAAGGCTACGTGCGATACAGGTTCATGATTGGGCCAGAGTTAAATATCCTCATCGGAAAAACAACATGTTGTAGCGACCCATGGGTCCCCCAAGCAAGACCAGCAGCAGAATCTCCTTGCTCCAGCCGGTGATATCACCGGCGGACAACCTCGGCGCCGGGGTGGCTGGTCACGTGACCACCAAAGTGTGCCGCGCATGCGGTTATAATCCTTTGCACCTGTCGGTCACGTGACCACCGAAACACGCCTCGCCTGAGAGGCGTGGCTTTCGGTTTCGGTTATGCTTTCTGGTTTTGGATATATATGCAGCCCGATAAACGGGCTTTTCAGAGTTCCCGAGTTGGTTTTTACAATAAACATCTTCTCGGACGAGTTTGTGTCTTGCCCGTCACTTCGTCCATATCAAGCAAGAGCCCCAGCTCTTCAATGTAATCATTCTGGTCCTCCACACCTCGTGTGAGCCGACAGCTTGGACCAGTGAATTTCCAGCTTCAGGATGGGTCTCGGTGGCACGCCAGCAGACGAGGGAAAGTGGCTGACCCTGTGACCCAGCCTTCCAGCCAGGTGGGAGTTGGTATGTGCCCCACCAATACAGGTGATACAACTGATACAGAAGAAGGGCTTGAACCTGTGGGGTCACTGCAACGACCTCAGAAAGCCCGCCAGCACCCCAGTCGTTTTCAGGATTTTGTGACCTCATTCCATACCTGCACTTTGTGGGAGAGGGGAGAAAATGTTGTGTTCTTTCTTACGTGCTTGATTATTTCCGAGTTTGCGGTTGTTGTTGTTGTTGGTGAATTTCCAGATGTTTAGGGATTGCTGGGAAGGGATGATTATTTAAGTGGAACGGGATTGTGGGAGAGATGGCCGGGACGCCATCTTGACGGTGTCAGAGATATGCTGGTGGATCCGTGCCTCAAATAAATGCTCTTTTTCATAATGATCAGTGCCATTGTTTAGCATTTATTGAGTGACACAGCATGACCCATGTGTGTGAATGGAGTGAGATTGACTGTGGTGTGGATCGTGTGAATAAATGGTGTGCGCGAGATTGTGAGATGGCCAGTGTGTGTTAATTGTGTGGGCTTGTTTCCGATGCAGCTTGTAAGGGTGCATGGTTTGGGGATGTACAACGGTGCGAGAGTGGGTGTGGTGAAAGATACGTGGCTGCGTGTATGCGTGTGACGTCTGTGGAGGTTCCGTAGCATGAGCAGTGGATGTGGAGAACACTTAAGAAATCTGCCAAATGTCAATGCCAAAATTAAATTAATTGGCAGGCTATGGATGTGCCGCCAAACTTTCCCACAGAGGGAGACTCACAAGGGATAGAATATTGAGTGTGGAAGTGGCTGAAAAGCTGGGATGCCAGAGAAATTGCTGTTGTTTGAACGTGCTGGGCACCCGAGGAGAAGCTGCCTGCCTGTTCATGCCATGAAAGGATCGCCTGCCGAGATCAATTGTGTTGCCAGGTTTGGCGGTCTCAAACTGTGTCAGTAGTTGCTTAACATCCCATGAGGCCGCGAAGCTATCCACAATATGGCCGCTTTCCAGGTCCAGAGGTCGGAGAGAGTCTGAGAAGTCCCACTCGTGAAGCACGCCAAACCTTATGTCTGCAACAATATTTTCACTTTGTCTGCCTACTTGGCAGTCAAACAAAATTGAAAATCATTCCAAACCGGAAAGTACTGTTTATAATGACATCATAAAGGATACAAAGAACAAGCACAAATAACTAATGTAATGTGATAGATCGAGTGATGCAATAGACACTGTGCAACGCAAGTAAATTCCAGAATTTTTTTTTCATGAATTTTACAATCTTCATTTTATTTCGATTGAATTAAATACTTGAACACTGTCGAACACAAATCGTCATCTTGTTACTTCTGCGATGCTCCAATTTAGTGATACTTGGACATGTTAAATAGGGGGGTGAACAAGGATGATGTATAAGACTGCTTCAATGCCGCTTAATATCCGGAATTTTTCTTCTTAACAATCTTTAATTTCATTATTATATTCAAATTGAAGTGGACATGCCATGACGTAACATGTTATATGAGCTCTCCAGAAGTCCTCAGTCTCATTTCTCTGCAAAAGACTGATGCTGATTTGTACACAGGTGATGTCTATCCTGTAAATATGAAAGGCAGCCAACACAACAACGATTCATCTGTCACAGAAGATTCAAAATGTTCTTCTGCAAAGGAAGGTTCAGATGATATTCACATGACAAACGGAAGTGCTTCGTGTTTTTCAACTGGTGAGTGAAAATTTAAAACATTAACATTTATATTTTATAATTAACATATACAAAATATATAATTTTTGGAAAAGATATAAATATTTTGTTTTTGACCAAAAAAAAGGAAATGTGTTCTTTTTTTCTGTAGAACAATCCAGAAGGAATATGGGACCAATAAGGTCCAGTCCCAGCTTGACAGTGAAGAAGAAGCCTTTTCTGAAGAAGCAATCATGAGATCAAGACTTACTTTGTATAAAATGCAAGTGCATGTCTGGTCCTCGCAACACCAAGATTAACTTTAAATTAAACAAACACAAAAAGGCTCTGGAAAGGCGAAAACGTTGCAAGTGTAATGTGTGCAGAATGGATTTTGCTTCAACGAGTAACATCAAAATGCACATGAGGATCCACACTGGAAAACGCCCCCACAAGTGCTCTGCCTGTGATAAAGGTTTCTCTCGAAAATGTGATTTGAAATCGCATATGAGGATCCATACAGGAGAGCGACCCTCACAAACGCTCGATATGTGACAAATGTTTCTCTCAAAAAGGCAGTTTGAGATCACATGTGAAGATCCATACAGGAGAGCAACCTTACCAATGCTCGATATGTGATAAAGGTTTCTCTTGTAGCAACAGTTTGAAATTATATATGAGGATCCATACAGGAGAGTGCCCTCACAAATGCTCGATATGTGATAAAGGTTGCTCTTGTAGCAACAGTTTGAAATTACATATGAGGATCCATACAGGAGAGCGACTTCACAAATGCTCGATATGTGATAAAGGTTTCTCTTGTAGCAACAGTTTGAAATTACATATGAGGATCCACACAGGAGAGCGACCCCACAAATGCTCGATATGTGATAAAGGTTTCGCTCAAAGCAGCCATTTGAAATCACACATGAGGATCCATACAGGAGAGCGACCCCACAAATGCTCGATATGTGATAAAGGTTTCTCTCAAAAAGGCAGTTTGAGATCACATGTGAAGATCCATACAGGAGAGCGACTTCACAAATGCTCGATATGTGATAAAGGTTTCTCTTGTAGCAACAGTTTGAAATTACATATGAGGATCCACACAGGAGAGCGACCCCACAAATACTCGATATGTGATAAATGTTTCTCTCAAAAAGGCAGTTTTAGATCACATGTGAAGATCCATACAGGAAAGCTTAAATCTGAAATACCAGGATATGGAAAATGAGGTAAAGAGGATTTTAAAAATGACAGCTTAAAAAAATATTAAATTTTTTAATCTGGTTCTCCATATTCCCATAATAGAGAATTATTGAAAAATTGATGCCATAACCCCAAATGGTAACAGAACTTAATCTCTCAATCTGATCTTGGATCTCATTGTGCTTCTTTCAGGGTTTTCCTTAGGTTGCCAGTTTGTAATTCCTGTTTCTGTACTTGCCATGTATCCAGCCATGTTCCATTTGAGGTTATTGATTGTGAAAAGTGTTTGGGAATTTTGTTTTCCGTCTGATTTGGTTGTTTTTCTTGACCCATTTTGGTTATGCCCAGATGGCATCTTTCCATGGCAGTTTGGACATCAATTGTTGCTCTATCTTTGCTGTAGTCCCTGTTTGATTGACATGTGTGATGTGGGGAGAACACTCTTGTAAAATTGTTAATCAGAAGAAGTCTCCTGCCTATGTTTTTCTTGAAGCCTAAGTTTGTGAAGGGTTTTGCAATAAAGAGAGGTCCCAAAAGCACAAATGCACTGTCTGTGTTATTGGGAATTCTAGGGAAGATACCCATCAATGAAGGCGGTTCGTAGATGTCTGACCTGAAGTGAGAAATTAACTTTGAAGTGTGTATTGGTAGAAACAACAATTCAATGTAAATATTCAGTGAGCATATGTCACAATTGGTGGAGCTGGTAACCTCGACAACCTCATTCCATTCCATCAGTGAAGATTTCCAATCCGTGCTTGTTGTACCTCTGAAGTACTGCTTGATGGGTGTTGGGGGTCTAAGGTGTGGAAAGGGTTTAAAAGAGTGAAGGTGAAGTCAAGAAATTACCTCGGGTTCGTAAATAGATTAACTCCGGAGTGCACCACGGAAATAATGGGCCAAATGACGTCCTCATGACTGTTTAAAACCCCGATTCAGGTGCATTGTTGTAAAAAGTCTCATTGTGGAAGGTTTCGTTGTGATTAACCTTGGGAGCTCAAAGCAGTAAGGTCACTAACAAACAGAAAAACTCACCTTATTGTGAGTGAGGTAGATGTTGGAGGTTTACCCGTTGGCATGTGGTGGCTTGTAGATGGTGGCACGTGGGTTTGTGGCGGGCATTGTATATGAGTATCTACCCTCGTTCATGGTGATGTATTTTGTGTGTATATTTGAAGGTGAATGTTTTGTAAAGTTAACTAAGTGGTCACCTTTTTTCTACAAACAACTTTTTTTTTTACTCTTGAGAGTGATGTTGTTAGATGAGCACCAAAATTACTTTTAAATCGATGTGTTGGTTGTGTTTGTATTATTTTGGTTTTTGAATGATTAGCGCAATTGAGAGGTCACATGACTCCTTTAGCAATCATGTTGAAGGGTTAAATGAAGAGTTCTTTTTCACATCTGAGTTATATTACCAGTCTTGTGTCTAGAGGATGAGAGATTAGAATTAAATCGAGATGACATATATCTATCTGCACATCACAAGCTTAATTAAAACAATATCTGACATGTACATTGTTTTCAAGTGACTTTATTCCACACCATAATTGAAGTAAAACTCATGTTATCAACATCACAATATCTGCCATGTAAATTATCTTAAAATAACTTTATTTCATATACGTTACTGGTAGCTGCAATAATTTTACAGAAGCTCAAGCATTTTTTTGTTGGTGTTGAGATTGTTTCTTTGTAGACTATATTGGTAGTTATTCAACCTTCTTGGGGCAAAATATAGAAATCTCTTGGCGATCTTACTCTAGAACATGCAACATACACCTGACCATGTGAAAAGCAGGATAACTTCAGATGGAGGCCTGCAACTGTAAGGGTCTGTCCTTGTGCTTTATTTATAGAGATTGAAAAACAAACTTTTATTGGAAGTTGCAATCTCTTAAACAGAAATCGATAATCTGATGGGATCATTGGAATTCTTGGTATGAATACTTCTTCACCCTTATATTTCCCTGTTGTTATTGCGGCCTTTAAGACATGTGGCAGTATCTTCTTTATTACCAATCTTGTCCCATTGCATCATCTTGGTGCATCGAGATTTTTCAATGGAATGATTGGAATACCAACTTTCAAGAATAAAATATGGTGTGGCATTCCTGGTGGTATGAAAGTCTTGAGAAACTCTACGGGATATTGTTTGGCATCATCATAATTTGGTACAGTGTCAAGTGATTTATGTGATGCTTCTTTCCTGGAATTTATTTTATCAATAATTGATGTTTCAGATTTCGGGGATGGATTTCGGTGTCTAAAGATGGTAGCGCTAGGCCAGTGGGACCGCCGGGACCCACGTGCACTCACAAGTTGTTCTGCGCGTGGGCGGCAGTTTCAGACCGGGGCGCCCAAACGCTCCCCGGCTAAAGTTCATCCTGAAAGCGCCCACATTGTGCGGACAAACTCCACCAATTGGCCGGTCACACTGTGCCTATCGGCCGGCCTCGAAGACCGAGATTGTGTCCGTTACCGATCCTTAGGGGTCGTAACTATGCCACCCTGATCTATTGATCTTTTCTACATCAGAATTCTTGGGACCTAAGATTACCCTTCCACAAAGCCAATCAATGTCTTGTAATATTGCTTAATAGTTGGGAAGACATTACTGTTGGGTTCCTCTTCATCTTTTACATTAATTCCACATCCATTTGGGATTGTAATTTGGTTGGAATTGGGAGCTAATGGAATATTGCCATCTCCAATATCAAGGAGTAATTTGGCAAAATTGCCAACTTCCTCGTCCTCTTTAAGGTGATCTATCATATTCACTGTCAATGTAAATGACACAACTTTACCCCAAGGAGGATATGCCTTCAGACTTCCTTGAATTTCATCTGCTTCAGTTCCTCTTGGAATAATGAGGAGAATTTGTCAGAAATCCCCAGAAAGAATCAGTGGAGTTCCTCCCATAGCATGACTACTTTCCTTTAAGTATTGGAGTGTATTATCTAATGCCTGAACATTTTTTTTGTGTGACGTAGTGCACTCGTCCCAGATGATAACATTGGATTTCTCAAGACATTGCCCTTTGCAGAGCCTTTGTCAATATTGGACGTTGCTGTCTCTTCATTTTGAGTGTTGAGTGATAGATTGAATGTGGAATGAGCTGTCCTACCACCAGGAAAGAGGAGATGCAATTCCTGAAGATGCAACTGCCAGTGCAATATGCACCTGTGATCTTACCTATGCTAGGATTAACGTTAAAATGAAAGTTTTACCTGCACCACCAGGTGCATCTATGAAAAACAGTCGTCCTTCATTACCATCAATAACCTCCATAATTTTTCTGTTTATGGCTGTTTGTCTATGCAAAAGCTTTCTTTCATTCTCCTGAACAAGCTGTGCAAGTTCTTCTTTGTCATAATGTATCTCCTTTAACATTTCTCTCGTTAATTCACATGTTGTTATATTAGGTCTTTGAAGTCCATAATGATTCAGTTAATGTCCTCTGAAATCCATAACTTTGTCTTCAATCATCATGAGAGCTTCATTGAAAATTTCATTACCATAAATCAATTCTAAATCGTGAGATTCTCTTTGAATTCTGTGTAAGATATCCTCAGACAGGCTCTCTTTATGAAAATTCCATAGTTGTTGGGGTTCAGTTAGGGCACTCTGTGTTATGAGAATGGCAAATAAATGTCGCAGTCGTCTCGGAGAGCGAATAATCGCAGCTTCTTCTGGAGTTTGTTTCCGGTGTAGGTCATCTTCCAGTAAGCCATGTAATAAACAGGCCTCCTTGAAGGTTCCACAAATCATATCCCTGTATGTCTTCAAATCCTCAAAGACTTTGGACCATGAAGAGAATGAAGTAGCAGCCTCACATAGAAGACTTCACCCAAGTTTGGATGTACTGTGTGCACCCTTCCAAGGTCATCCATAGATTTTACCCCTGGATAACCTTCTACAGGATTGCCTTGAACTCTCCTTTTCCACTTTCTGCCACCAGCAGCCCAGATGAAATATTTTGGAACCTAATTGTAAATGAGTGCCTGAGCAAAGTTACCTTCTCTGCAAAGCTGGAAAAAAGCTGTAAGAGTTCTAATGTGGGCGTCTTGGGCTTTTTTGCTGCAGTGCTTGAGTTATAATAAATCCTCTGACCATTTTCTAGATGAACATGAAGTTTCTGAACGGTTGGCTGATGCTCATGAATGGGAAAGCCAAAGATTCTCCAGAGTGCTTCATTGGTGCTTACATATCGAGCATTCTGATATGCATCGGTCTCATCATAGTGGTCTTGTCCATCTCTGCCTAATGAAAATACAGCCATATCTTGACATTTATTTACATATTTACAGACGTACTTAATCGATTTAACAGAATTGTAAAATTCTACATTGATGTGGGCATTGCACATTCTGGAGAGATATGGATTGTGTGGTATGATCCACCGATTGTCTACAACATGTTTAGCCATTAGCACCGAAATGCCACCAACAGCAACTTTCTCCTCCAGTACAAAGGATATCCATCTCTATCCGATTGGGGTTCCAAGCGAAAATGTTTGAGGTAGTTCTTGGTGCATTTCCAGCTCTCATGCAAGGTGACTTTCTATTAAAATGTGCACATGTTCCATGAACCATTTTGGTCAATATAATTTTATGGAGTAATGGATCTTCATCTTTCCTGGGGAACTCTGCACAAATTACAGCATCTATTCCATTGGGCATTATCTTCTCCCATCACCAAATCGATATATGGGCATGTGGCAATCCTATCTTCTGCCATTCAAATGTTGTCATGTGGCATTTTACTTTTCCAAATACGTGTTTTTTCTTGAGCAAATCCATAAAAGCAATGATTTTTTGTCTAAAAACTCTTGCTATTACATCATGACGCTCATCTGGCTTTGGATGTACCATGAGTGCTCGTTTAATCCCAGCCCACTGAGAATTGCAAGTGTATGTAATGAATAAATCAGGTTTTCCATCATTCCTCATGCAACACATTGCATCTTGTATTTTTTCATTCATGTACCTTGGTCCACCAATAAAGTTAGCGGGAAGAATTACTAATTTTCCTATTGTTGTTGGATCTTTGTCATTTCTAAATGCGTCACTTAGATTTTGGTAATCAGTTGCTCATAATTGAGCTTGATGGGTCCGAACAAATAATAATCTTTCCGATTCAATTTTAGCACACATATCAACTGCAAGTTACGAGAAAAGAGATGTGGATCTTCGTATTGTGTTGAATTTATGTGCTCTTTCCATAAATCTGTATGAATAAAAAGTCATAGCCAAAACCTTCCATTAAGTTTGAGTTCCAGTTTGTGGATTTATCTGGAAATACTGAAAGTGGAGGCCATCTTCCCCATTCCAAAACAGCAAAGGGTATTGAAGTGAGTCAAAGGCTCTATGTGTTTCATTGATTCTTTTCAGTCGGCTGTCTCTTTGCTCGATGACAATATCTCTTGTGCGATGCTCCTGACCAACCAATAATATCGCTACTCATCTGTAATGGGAGCATTGTTTCTCCTTTCACGTTCTCCAGCTGGGGTTTTATCAGCAGTGATAATTATTTTAGTGATCTGAATTCATCTTTTCCATTGCAGACTTTATACTGGATACATAAGGATTATAAGCATAAGCATGAACAATGTTTGAATCAAGATTAGGAATTTGTAAATGTGTTCTTTGTTTGGCCTCTTCTTCTTCATTACCCATGAAATAAATTTGCAGAAATTTAGCAGGTTCATCTCATAATGGTAAAATAGAACCAATTTTAAGATTAATCTGGCCTTGAATTCTAAAAGTGGGCATGTAACCATCCTCTATGATTTGATTTGTTCCAAAAGATGTCATCTGAAAACAGCTGTTGTACTTTCTAATGTTTTTCAAGAACATTTTAGAATCTGGAGTTCTTCCCATGAGAAGAGCATTTCGTGGTTCCAGCAGCTCCCTCAAAAGTGGTAATTGAACTTTACCATTTGAGCAACACATGGAAGGTGGCTCTCTTTTCCATTTTTTTTGCATGGTAACACTCACATATTTCTGATCTTCTCTCAATATCATAATCGGGGTTTGATTCATAGTCAATGTTGGGATCATAGTTGAAAGCATTTAGGAATAATGTTGGTCTCCTACTTGCTACAGCTGTTCTCCAAACAATCCGTTCTTGTTCAAATTCTTGCCTTTTTATTCTACCCTCCTCGTCTTATCTTGCCCTTATTGGAGCTTGTCACTTTTGTTGCTGTGTTAGCCTTTTTGTTGTAGCCTCCATCTTCTCTTACTGTTTTTGCAGCTTGTCTTTCTAGCTGTTCTCTTAAGCGTGTACATCTTGTTTCCTGTGTTTATTGGGACCTTGCATCGTTGTTTATTTTGGGACGTTTGGATTTTGTTGAAAATGAAGATTTTCTTGCTCTTCTTGGCATGCTGAAAAAGGGAAGTTATTTCCAAATAAAATGTGCAAATTTTGCATTCCAAAGGCATAGTAATGAACATAAAGGTGTCAGAGTAATCTAAATGAATAATACATCCAAAAATCTGAATTTTTTTTCCTTTTATATTTTGTTTCGTTGTCGTTAGAATATCCACATCAGAATGGACAATGAACAGTTTGGGGTGTTCAAAAACGAGGAAACGACAAAATCTCACAACCCTCCCCAACCCCCATCTCTTCCCACACCCCTCCCCTCCCCCTTCTCTTCCCACACCCCTCCCTACCCCCTTCTCTTCCCACATCCCTCCCCACCCCTACTCTTCCTGCACCCCTACCCCACCCCCTTCTCTTCCCACACCCCTCCCCCACCCCTTCTCTTCCCACACCCCTCCCCCACCCCCTTCTCTTCCCACACCCCTCCCCCATCCCCTTCTCTCCCCACACCCCTCCCCCACACTTTTCTCTTCCCATACTTCCACACACCTTGTAACACTCGGTAATGCTTCAACAGACACCCCCTAAGGCCGAAGACGTTAAATGATGCTTGAAGTCTGCCCCTCCTCACATCACAGTCCTGAGGAATGGCGGCTTGATGAGGATAAGTAATTCTGGTGCCAGAAATTAGCTGGGATGGCCAACCTGACTTCCCTCTGCATCCTCTTCTTCCTCTTATTCGGGAGATTGTGTCACTTTTTTCTTCCATCGACCAGCTTACACTTATGCGAGTTTATTCAAACAACACAGTGACCAAACACGCAAGCCTTCAGCTGCAGGGCATCATCGAGCAACTGACTCCGCCTACCCGGAAACAGAAGCAGGGTTACCTAATACGTCATGTGTAATACCATAGGGTTGTGAAGTATCCAACATGAACCATTATCCAAAGGGCCTGAACCTCAATCCCATTCAGTTTACAGTGCGTTATGAGTTAACCGTAGTTGTACACTGACGAACATCGACATAATTAAATCCAAACAATGGACGAGTTGGTTAAATCATGAATCAGTTCAACATTAAAGTGAATAATCGTTGAAATAACAACGGGACTGCGGGTCCTGAAGCTTCATGGATCAGGAGCAACAGTCACTCAAACCCCACAGACCTCCTCAGATGTTGATTTTTTTAAATATCGTGAACAAACTTTGGAACATCATCTATCTATAATTCCAGTAATCTCTGTGTGTGTGTATGTGTGTATGTGTGTGTGTCTGTGACTGCTGTTTCTCGACAACCACGGGTCCGATATACTTGAAACTTGCCAGGTATATTGCTGGGGACCTGAGGATGTGCCTTTTCAAGGTTTCATATTAATCGGAGAAGTAGTTAACGAGCTATGTCCAAAAAACGATTCACCCAATCAGAGAGCAGCGAGCTATCACGTGTGCCGAACGTGGTGAACAGACTCTGCCTCGGACGGCACATTTGAGAGCGTATTCATTTATTTCACGTTGGCAAACTATGTTGGCGCTATGTTGGCGTTAAACTATGTTGTAAAACTAATTAAAACTAATTTGCGATTCATCGTAACTGCGATATGCGACCTTCCGGACAGTTAAATGAGGACGTCACTTCCGGACTTACGGATAGTCATAGTGACGACGTACTGATGCTGAACGTGGCGAGCAGACGCTGTAAGGTACGATCGATTGTAGTACACGTTTATAATAACTCTGCCGATACAGGCCCGATTAACTGCAGCGCCATCCGAGCTGCGGCGTCGGGACGATACATTCATTGTACGGTCACATCACGCACTTACGGGCACGCCCATGGGCCCATGGGCACGCCCATGCATGCATGGGCAAAGACATTTTTTTTTTTTTTTGGCAAGGAACGGGCACCCACGTACGGGCACGTCCTAGTGGGTGATAAAGGTTCTTGTCAAGTTTTATCGAAATTGTGTGTGTAGTTTCAGAGAAGAAATTAAATAACTATTTTGTGTTGGAGCATTCCTTCGTTGTCGAATCCCCCCTCCCCCAGTTGGCAACCCCAATGAGGGCAACCCCCATCCTCCCTCCCAAACGCCCCCCTCCGCTCCTCGCCCCCCCCCTCCTCCCACGGCCAAGTGGGTGATTATGGCATGAATGGTGTAAAGTATCTCGACAGACTATGATCGATTGTTGCACATTTATTGACGGTGCAGATAAACGCCCGTTTCACCCAAGTGCCATCCGAGCTGGGCCGTAACTTCCGGAAACGGAAATAAACCCGCGGTCATGGTGTCGGGATAAAAGGGGAATATTTGCACCTTCATACATGACATCCTCCCCTTTGAGTCCAAAATTACCAAGAGCAATACGTGCCAGATTTCCAAAAGCAACATTTCCAAAAACATATGAAAATATGTGTGCAAACAAAAGCAAGTGGACACGGGGATAATTCTGTCCCTGTGTGTGTCAACGTGAAAATAGAACATGTGTCAACGTGAAAAAACATCTTCAAAGATTCAAACGGTCGGGTGCTTTTCTCTCGCACATTGAGTGGACCAGTGGATACAGAGTCCGAGGTGATTCCTTTGGGTCGCGGTGGACCAGTGGATACAGAGTCTGAAGTGATTCCCTTGGTTTCCACGAAGGGTGTTGCGTTTGCCGAGGTTTTCGTGGCATCCGAGCCAGCTGGAGCGGCCACCACGATCTCCAGCAGTGGCGGGTCGAACTGTTGTTCTGACTGGAACGATGCTGCAGGCTCTATCGACTCACAGTGATGGTAGGTTATGTGGTCCTGATGTTGACGAATTTTGTGGCAGTCCTGCAGGCGAATCATGCAGGACAGTGGACCTGGCTTCTCGATTATGTCCCCCAGTAGCCACGTCACACCTGCACCAAAATTTCAGGCAAACACTGGATCTCAGATGTTGATACAGCAACTGTTGGACAAATTATCGTGCACCAACTTTTGAATAAGCTGGCTCTGATTGACATTTGATGATATGTCCGGTTTCAGATTGTCAAGTGTCGATCTCAGGTGCCGTTTCATCAATAACTCAGATGGAGCTGCACCTGTTGTTGATTGTGGCGTGATGTGGTATTTGACCAAGAGACGAGACAGCTTTGTTTCCAGGTTTCCCTCCTGAAGATTCTGCAAGCCGGATTTGATGATTCCCACAGATCGTTCGGCCAAGCCATTTGAAGACTGGTGATGTGGGCTGACAAACTTATGTTTAATGCCGTTTCGACGTGTGAACTCGGTGAACTCAGAACTGGAAAAACCTGTGCCGTTATCACTCACGATCATCCTGGGCAGACCATGAGCGGCGAAACAGCGTCTGAGTTTTTCAATGACAATGGCCGACGTAGTACCACACGTCAGATCAGCATCGATCCATTTTGTGTGCGCGTCGGTGATGATTAGAATCATGCTACCGTTAATTGGCCCGGCATAATCGAGATGGAGGGCGGAGGCGATGCTTCGGTTCGCTTTGCCATTCGCAGGAATGCAGTGCCACTTTCTCATGTGTGTTCCGCGTTGCGTTCAGCGGTAAACAAACTGTCAGGTGCAGATTTTACTTCAAAACTGAGTCGGTGGTACCTGTACAACTCACGATGCGTGTTGATGGGAAGATACTATTTCAAATTCTCGTCCAAGTGGACCTGAAGATAGGTGGATTTGAGATCGAGTTTAGTAAAAGTCTTGTCCTTCAAAGCGGTCTTGAGCTCTGCATACATAAGCTCCAGGATTGGCCGAGAACGAATCAGGTTTTTAACGAGTGTGAACGTCTCTCCCCTGCAAACGGTCAGGAAGACGGCCTTCATCCGGGCTTCCGCCGCTATGTCGTTCACCTCGAAGTAGAAAGACAACCGCTGGGAATACGTGTCAAAATCTCCCTCATGACGGTTGAATTCATTGATATGGCCGAAAGAAGTCATGCTCGAGATGTTTATCCTCGTCGCCATGTAAGGAGAACGTTCCAGAACCAGAACGTTGTTTGCTTCCAGAACATTGTCCCCGGCAAAGAAGAACTATTCCCAACTTGACAAGGAAGGATTCAGAATCGTTTATGGTATCAGCAAATTTCGCCAGTACCTTCTTGGACATCATTTCACGATTCGCACTGATCACAAGCTGCTGATCAGCCTGTTTGGTCCTACTAAGTCAACGTATGACACACTACCACCCAGGATCATACAATGGTCCCTGTTTCTCGCTGCTTATGACTACACCATGTGTTATAAACCTTGTTCATCTATCACAAATGCAGATGCCATGAGTCGGTTACCCCTTCCAGAATCCGTTGATGATTCGCCTTCACCAGGATCCATTGTCGCATTGATGGATCATCTGGAAGATTGTGCTGTCGACGCCGGCCAGATCCGCACCCATACTCGATGAGACCCAGCTCTGTCCAGAACTGTCCAGGCTGTGCAGCTTGGATGGCATTTGCTACCTGAGGGTGACCCAGCTTTTGCGGCTCTTAAAGGACGTAAAAACGAACTCAGCATGGAAAATGGTTGCCTACTCTGGGAATGTCGTGTCGTGATCCCGGAAAATCTGCGTTCCGGGGTGACTGGATGAAATCCATGACAGTCACCCCGGGATTGTGAAGATGAAGTCACTCGCTAGAAACTATGTGTGGTGGCCGAATCTTGATGCTGATATCGAACATCATGTTCAACATTGTTACCCCTGCCAGAGCACCCGGAATACACCTGCGAAAGCGCCACTGCATCCCTGCGAATGGCCCAGCGAACCGTGGCATCGCCGACATCTCGATTATGCCGGGCCTATTAACGGCAGCATGATTCTAATCATCATGGACAAAATGGATCGATGCCTCTGTGACGCGTGGTACTACATCAGCCATTGTCATCAAAAGACGCAGCCGCTGTTTCGCCACTCATGGTCTGCCCAGGATGATTGTGAGTGATAACGGTTCGTGTTTTTCCAGTTCTGAGTTTGCCGAGTTCACACGTCGGAACGGCATCAAATATAAGTTTGTCAGCCCACATCATCAGGCTTCAAATGGCTCGGCCGAACGATCCGTGGGAATCATCAAATACGGGTTACAGAAACTTCAGGAGGGAAACCTGGAAACAAAGCTGTCATGTCTCCTGTTCAAATACCACATCACGCCACAATCAACAACCGGTGCAGCTACGTCCGAGTTATTGATGAAACGACACCTGAGATCGACACTTGACAATCTCAAACCGGACACATCATCAAATGTTTATCAGAGACAGCTTATTCAAAAGTTGGTCCACGATAAGTCGTCCAACAGTTGCTGTATCAACATTGGAGATCCAGTGTTTGAGCGAAATTTTGGTGCAGGTGCGACGTGGCTACCAGGGATGATTACAAAATATCGAGAATATTATTACAAATATCATATTTATTATATTTATCATATTTATTTATCAAATATTATATTTGTAATAAGAATATTATTGCAAAATATTACAAATATCGAGAAGCCAGGTCCACTGTGCTGCGTGATTCGCCTGCAGGACGGCCGCGAAATTCGTCGACATCAGGATCACATAACCTACCGTTACTGTCAGTCGATAGAGCCTGCATCATCGTCACAGTCAGAACAACAGTTCGGCCCGCAACTGTCGGAGATCGTCGTGGTTGCTCCAGCTGGCTCGGATGCCCCGAAAACCTCTGCGAACGCTACACCGTTCGTGGAGACCAAAGGGATAACCTCGGACTCTGTATCCACTGGTCCACCGTGACACTCAATGTGCGAGAGAAAAGCACCTGACCATTTGAATCTTTGAAGATGTATTTTCTCGTTGACACATGTTCTATTTTAACGTTGACACATGCTATATTTTCACGTTGACACATGCTCTATTTTCACGTTGACACATGTTCTATTTTCACGTTCACACATGTTCTATTTTCACGTTGACACAAACTATATTTTCACGTTGACACATGCTCTATTTTCCCGTTGACACATGCTCTATTTTCACGTTGACACATGTTCTGTTTTCACGTTGACACACGTTCTATTTTCACGTTGACACATGTTCTATTTTCACGTTGACACATGCTCTATTTTTAAGTAGACACATGTTCTATTTTCACGTTGACACATGCTCTATTTTCCTGTTGACACATGCTCTATTTTCACGTTGACAAGCTCTATTTTCACGTTGACACATGTTCTATTTTCACGTTGACACATGTTCTATTTTCACGTTGACACATGTTCTATTTTCACGTTGACAAATGCTCTATTTTCACGTGGACACATGCTCTATTTTCACGTTGACACATGTTCTATTTTCTCGTTTACACACGTTCTATTTTCACGTTGACACATGCTCTATTTTCACGTTGACACATGCTCTATTTTCACGTTGATACATGCTCTATTTTCACGTGGACACATGCTCTATTGTCACGTTGAGATGCTCTATTTTCACGTTGACACATGTTCTATTTCCACGCTGACACATGCTCTATTTTCACGTTGACACATGCTCTATTTTCACGTTGACACGTGTTCTATTTTCACTTTGACACATGTTCTATTTTCATGTTGACACATGTTCTGTTTTCACGTTGACACATGTTCTATTTTCACGTTGACACATGTTCTATTTTCACGTTGACACATGCTCTATTTTCACTTGACACATGCTCTATTTTCACGTTGATACATGCTCTATTTTCACGTGGACACATGCTCTATTGTCACGTTGAGATGCTCTATTTTCACGTTGACACATGTTCTATTTTCACGTTGACACATGTTCTATTTCCACGCTGACACATGCTCTATTTTCACGTTGACACATGCTCTATTTTCACGTTGGCACGTGTTCTATTTTCACTTTGACACATGTTCTATTTTCATGTTGACAAATGTTCTATTTTCACGTTGACACATGTTCTATTTTCACGTGGACACATGTTCTATTTTAACGTTGGCACATGCTCTATTTTCACGTTGACCCATGCTCTATTTTCACGTTGACCCATGCTCTATTTTCACGTTGACACATGTTCTATTTTCACGTGGACACATGTTCTATTTTAACGTTGGCACATGCTCTATTTTCACGTTGACCCATGCTCTATTTTCACGTTGACACATGTTCTATTTTCACGTGGACACATGTTCTATTTTAACGTTGGCACATGCTCTATTTTCACGTTGACCCATGCTCTATTTTCACGTTGACCCATGCTCTATTTTCACGTTTACACATGTTCTATTTTCACGTTGACACATGTTCTATTTTCACGTTGACACATGTTCTATTTTTACGTTGCAACGTTCTATTTTTACGTTGACACATGTTCTATTTTTACGTTGACACATGCTCTATTTTTATGTTGACACATGTTCTATTTTCACGTTGACACACACAGGGGCAGAATTATCCCTGCGTCCACTTGCTTTCATTTGCACACATATTTTCACATGTTTTTGGAAATGTTGCTTTTGGAATGTCAATTTTGGAAATCTAGCACGCATTGCTCTTGGTAATTTTGGACTTAAAGGGGAGGATGTCATGTATGAAAGTGCAAACATTCCCCGTTTTATCCCAACACCGTGACCAACACCGTTTATTTCCGTTTCCGTAAGTTGCGGCCCACGTCGGATGGCGCTGGGGTGAATCGGGCCTGTATCTGCAGAGTCAATAAATGTGCAACAATCGATCGTAGTCTGTGGAGATACTTTACACGTTCCGGACCAACGGTTTTGTTGAAGTTCTTGCTTGTGTGCTTGAACCACTTGGCGATCACTCGACAATAAACTTTTTGTTTTTAACGAGCCTCGTCTATGCAAACAAAAACAAACAAAACAAGATTGAAAGTGTTTCAGCGGCACATGCGGGATTGTTTGATACTTTAGTTGAAGAGAAAAGTATGACCTGGGTGAAGATACCACTTCGCAAATTATTTAATTATTCAATTTTTTTGAAGTACTCCAAGTCTCCAAGCTGTCTGTCACCATGAAAACGAAGCGATTGCATTGAGACCCTGGTTTATTCTATATGTTGGTGAGTTAGTCAACACCATCAAAGTGACCTCAGCACCATCCCGACACACATCACTGTGTGTGTTACATAATGTGGTATTTTACAGCAGCCGGAGTGAAAATCCTGCCACTAACTTCCTTGAGAGAGGACCAGGTGAGTTGGTACTCATTTTGCCGACCTCGGAAGGATGACAGGTGAGTCAACCCACCTGGTGTTCATTCAACAGCTGATCGTGATTCAAACTCAGGACCCGAGTATCCCAAGATCTCCACCAAAAGCGTTAATCCAACACCAGTTTTAGGGTGGATGGAGACAGTCATAAGAAATGCTTCAATGTTTGAAGATCCCTCAATCAAAGTTTTAATGATACTGACGTGGCGCGGGCGCCTCACCACATGAGGGTTCAGAGGGATCGGTGTAAATAACATCGAATAATTATGTTTGCTGTTACTGGTTGTTAAATATAACTTCATCATGATATATTTTAATTTTATTTAAACTGCAACTGGTAATGTGAAATTTAATCAACCGGTATCTTGATTTATTTCTGACGCACATCCGGTCATACAGCACATTGTTCTTGGCGAGGACCGCATCACAACTCACAAGTTTGTGTACATACGTAATCAGGAAATAGTGCTGTATATTACCACTGATTTGCATCGATATATTTTGTTTGAACATTCTGTTACCACAATATGTGTATGTCAAGCCCAGAGTCATGCATTGGAATACATTGTAATGTACGTGTGTGATTATTTAGAATTTTTAGACCATGTTCGAAATTAGGTCTAACGGCTTTTATTCATTCGCCAAACGTCCTTGAACGGAAGAGAAGCCGACGAATCCAAGCAACGAAACCCGTCTTTGGAGCCCAGAATAAAGAGGTAACAAGGTATTCCTTCATGATAATTCAGTGTGTAAATATGACTGGCATCCATGGAACAAAGCTTTATGTGGTTTCAAGGGTTTTTAATATCAAGCTTTTTGATTATTTAGTTCTGTTCTCTCCTCAGCCTCATGTTTCTGGGCCCAAACCACGTGGTTTTGAGTTCATGTGTCATGCTCTTTGTCTCTGTCAATTGGAAAGTTGAACTATCGAGGTGTCCATCAGATAATGTGACATTGTTCTTACTATTGGTATTTTGTTTGCACCATAATAGTTTCTTCCTTACGGTGTGCGAGCGTTTTATTGTGAGTTGAATAAAGTTCAACGCAAGACACCCGTGTTGAGATCGTTGCTCGTGATTGTGCTGAGATATCTACATGATCTTTGAGGGTCGATAACTCCGCTGTCCGCCAAGTTTGACTTCATTTCATCAATTTCCATGGACGGATCCACACCATGGATTACCCCGCAGATCTCCTTCATCTACCAAGGAATTTGACATGAAAACTGAGCCTCGTCAAAGTGCGGCCCTCTCAGCACCTCGTCCCCACCCTCTCAGCACCTCGCCCCTACCCTCTCAACACCTCGTCCCCACCCTCTCAACACCTCGTCCCCACCCTCTCAACACCTCGTCCCCACCCTCTCAACACCTCACCCCCACCCTCTCAACACCTCGTCCCCACCCTCTCAACACCTCGTCCCCACCCTCTCAACACCTCGTCCCCACCCTCTCAACACCTCGTCCCCACCCTCTCAACACGTCGTCCCCACCCTCTCAACACGTCGTCCCCACCCTCTCAACACGTCGTCCCCACCCTCTCAACACGTCGTCCCCACCCTCTCAACACGTCGTCCCCACCCTCTCAACACGTCGTCCCCACCCTCTCAACACGTCGTCCCCACCCTCTCAACACGTCGTCCCCACCCTCTCAACACGTCGTCCCCACCCTCTCAACACGTCGTCCCCACCCTCTCAACACGTCGTCCCCACCCTCTCAACACGTCGTCCCCACCCTCTCAACACGTCGTCCCGACCCTCTCAACACGTCGCCCCCACCCTCTCAACAGGTCGTCCCCACCCTCTCAACAGGTCGTCCCCACCCTCTCAACAGGTCGTCCCCACCCTCTCAACACGTCGTCCCCACCCTCTCAACACGTCGTCCCCACCCACTCAACACGTCGTCCCCACCCTCTCAACACGTCGTCCCCACCCTCTCAGCCCGTCGTCCCCACCCTGTCAACACGTCGTCCCCACCCTCTCAGCCCGTCGTCCCCACCCTGTCAACGCCTCGTCCCCACCCTCTCAACGCCTCGTCCCCACCCTCTCAACGCCTCGTCCCCACCCTCTCAACGCCTCGTCCCCACCCTCTCAACGCCTCGTCCCCACCCTCTCAACGCCTCGTCCCCACCCTCTCAACGCCTCGTCCCCACCCTCTCAACGCCTCGTCCCCACCCTCTCAACGCCTCGTCCCCACCCTCTCAACGCCTCGTCCCCACCCTCTCAACGCCTCGTCCCCACCCTCTCAACGCCTCGTCCCCACCCTCTCAACGCCTCGTCCCCACCCTCTCTACACCCCTACTGGGAGTTCAACAGAATACATCTACTGGGAGTTCAACAGAATACATCTACTGGGAGTTCAGCTGGTGCAGGTGTTCTCTCTGCCGAGTGCTGTTCTAGTTGAGCAATGTTTCATTTTTCATCACCGCTCGCTCGGGTAGTTTGGTTGCATCATCATCCTCGGGACAGGAGTTCTGAATTAAAAAACCACAAGGTTCCGCTGAATTCATGGGTTATTCCATTTACTAATGAACCTTCCTTTGTTAATGTACAATATATTATAATGTGCATTTGATAAACAATATCGATATGTATTAACAATAGCAATTTTAGAATTTTAATGTGATTATTGTTGCATTTGTAGACATTCAATGAAGTTATTCATTGTTCCATTTAACCTGCTTTTTTACCAACTAGCAACGGTGCCCGCCCTAAGGGTGGGGCTTCAATTGGGGAGCCCAAATGAAAAGGCAAAATCTCAATAATTGAAGGCTTTTCTATTTTAAACGATTCATATAAACATTCGTTGAATCATATCACACACAAATCATCAAAATCTAAACAGTGCATGGCGCCCATTTTGAAAAAAGATTGAATTCTGTAACACGAAGCGGCCGCTACACCTGTTTCTCAGTCGCTTTGCACAAGCTGCCATGTTACTTCGGAGCCACACGTTTATTTTGGAAGAGTTCGTCAGGAGTCGATCTACTCTCTCCTGGTACATAGAATAAACAGTATTTGTTGAATTTCAACAAAAGCCACATCACTGTTCATATCGGTAAATATTATTCCATCATGTTTGGAAAAACTAGAAAATTGGAATATTGGAAAAACAATATAGCCTATTTTACTCCCAGGTGTCCTCGGATTATCCACCCAAAATATCGTTGTGATCGATTCAATCGTTTTTGTGGTACCTTCGAACGGACGGACAGACAGACGGACGGACGGACATTTGGTGAATTATAGTAAGATGCTAACTTCACCCCTTAATTTTATAATAGTCCCGTCCAGTTAAACATCAGGGAGAAAAGTTTGTTTTTTTAATCGATTAATCACGTGACAATGCTTTCTTTCCTCGAGATGGATCATTCCCTTTACGCTGTGGTTATCACCACTCACAAGGTGATGTGTTTTGTGGGTAAAGTGAGACCCACCCTCGGTCTCATCTCGAAACATTGAGGACCACGATCGGTCTTGCGTTATCTCTCATCTCTCGTGATCTCGGGTTGCATTGATTGCATGACGTCATTGAATTTGGGGGCCCTGGGCACGTGACCATTATGCACGTGTGTTAATCCGCCATTGCGGACAGAGCAGCGCTCACTCACACGTGGTTCATTCTAACCTGGAAGCCGGCCCTGCTTCTTCTTTGTCTTCACTTTTATTTTCGCACTGTAATGGCGGTTTTCAAATTGATGACGTCACAAACAATCTTCTTACAAAGAGGAGGAAGAAGAACGATGTGCGTAAATGTAACAGTAAAGCGTAACAGGAAATATACAGTAACGATAAACAACTCATGGTGATCTTCCTGTGAACCTCGTGCTGTAACTGTGACGAAGGTTCACG
Organism: Myxine glutinosa; assembly: GCF_964187855.1. Classification (NCBI taxonomy): domain Eukaryota; kingdom Metazoa; phylum Chordata; class Myxini; order Myxiniformes; family Myxinidae; genus Myxine; species Myxine glutinosa. Next base: position 123,839 of record NW_027617129.1, read on the forward strand.
TGATCAGATCGGATCTCATCTGAAGAGGTTTGTTTGGAGATTCTCATTTATCTATCTATAATTCCAGTAATCTCTGTGTGTATGTGTGTGTGTATGTGTGTCTGTATGTGTGTCTGTATGTGTGTCTGTGTGTCTGTGACCGCTGTTTCTCGACAACCACGGGTCCGATATACTTGAAACTTGCCAGGTATATTGCTGGGGACCTGAGGATGTGCCTTTTCAAGGTTTCATATTAATCGGACAAGTAGTTACCGAGCTATGGCGATTTAGCCGTTCGCCGTTCGCTTTGGCTTTGCGAATGGACCAAACCATTTCATGTAAATAGAGGGGGGGGGGGGTTCTGTGGTCGTTACTGGCTTTGCGAATGGACCAAACCATTTCATGTAAATAGAGGGGGGGGGGGGTTCTGTGGTCGTTACTGCCATGTGGTTTCAAAGTTTTTTTTTTTGCACGCACGTACGGGCAAGCACGTACGGGCAAGCACGTACGTACGGGCACGTCCTAGTTATTATTAATACTGAGAAAGATCTGTAAAACGTTTTTTAAAGATAAAATAATTTTCTGTTTGTTGATGACGGGAATGAAGATAAGTTAAACGAGTTTTTACTAGTACCTGACTGCAAAGCTGCAATGAGCCGGCGAAGCCAAAGCCTCTTGCCACTATTTTACCCATCACGATGGCATCAGTAGGTTAGGTAGTTGATAGTAGGTCGGTGTAGGTACCGTACCTGGTAAGACTTGGTAAAAGAGAAGAGCAGACAGTCCTCCCCAATACCTACAAACAATAAATGTCACAAGAAGCTTGAGGAAGTAACTATACGATGTGCTAGCTTAAGGCCTATTTTAAGAAATTTTAACTGGGCTTAACATACGTTTTCACAGTATGTGTGTCGTCTTCTAACTTCAGTCGCTGTCAGGACTGGTTCTCTCCGGGCATGGCAGCTTCCTCCACCAGAAGAAGTTAGCTTGCAGTAAGATCAGTGCCGACAGATCAGACGATAGTACCATTTCAACGGCAATGTGTGACTGTCGTTAATCAAACCGAGCTTTCTTTCTTTATGTAAACCGCGTAAACCGTATTTCTCGCCGTGAAAAACTATGCCTTACGGCCGCGAGATTTCTAAAAAATAATTCTTTGTCAATTTTAGAATATTTGACGCCATTTTCACCCTCCGAAACGCGTAATAAGCTTTAGAAAAATATTTTTCAAATGCTCGAATCTCATTGGTTCCGGTGTTTGGTGACGATTTTCGTTGAAGATAACGAGGTTGGTCTTAACGTATTTTAATTACAAATTAGAGGTGCATTAGATTGTGAATCAAAGAAAGACGGGTGAAACAAACTCCTATTGAACTTTTTCGCAATTGTTTTATGCAAACTTCCGCATCCGGTCGATGGCGGCCTCCATTGCGTGATTTGGTTTTAGAAATATGGTTTTAGAATTTGGTTTTAGAAATATTTTTTCAAATGCTCGAATCTCATTGGTTCCGGTGTTTGGTGATGCTTTTCGTTGAAGATAACCAGGCCCGTGCGGGCCGAGGTTGGTCTTAAAGTATTTTAATAATAAATTAGAGGTGCATAAGATTGTGAATCAAACAAAGACGGGTGAAAGAAACTCCGATTGAACGTTTTTCAATTTGTTATGCATACTTCCGCATCCGCAAGATGGCGGCCTCCATTGCGCTTCGGAATTCTCAAGCCAAGGCATAATCTGGTTTTCGATATAATACGTATGCGTTTATTGACAACACCGGCTTCGCCGGCTATTAAATGTATGTTGAGGTATTTTGATTGTTCATTTAATGAGGTGTTTTTCACTCGTTTTGTTTTATTCACTGCATTGTTTTATATGACGTCATAACTAAACTTCATACAACGATGGTTAAACCTCATTCTTCCTTTTAAATACAAACCAGGCAGAAAGTTTTTATAATTAACTTGTATATCCAATGTGACCTCTAAATGAGGAGGTGTTATCAAAGTTATATATGATTCAGATTGATAGATGAAGGATCGATGTAGCGTTGGTATGGAAAAAAAATGTCGGTCCCATCTGCAACATCCAAAACAAAAGTTGGACTATCTTCTCAAAAAGTCATTTCGACCAGTGATTCTCAATCCGTTGGGTCGCGACCATCATTGGGCCGGAAGGTGCAACCACGTGGTTCGCGGACATCGTACCCACGTGAGAAGGCAGGTGATTAGTTTACCTCACAAGTGTTCGTAAAATTTACCTCTCGAAAAAGAAGTGATATTAATGTTATTGGATTAACTTGTAATTGGAATGTTGCTGTTTAAAATGAAAATATAGAGAGATTGAGGTTAAAAGTGAATTAGGAAATGACGTGAGGTTTTCCATCTGTAACATTCGCGGATTCTGTATTTGCAGTTTTGCCATTTAGTCGATTTGATATTTCCTGAACCTAGAAATGTTCTTTCCTATGAACTTTTTTTGTTGATTTGTACTCCCATGGGTTCCTCGAACAAATTCAGCTTGGTTGCCCAAATTGCAAGTTTGGGCAACTCTGATAATTAATTTGCATAAATCCAATATTGCCGCCGGGCGCTATTTTGAAAATCTAACTTTTAAACCACTTGCCCAATAATGATATGAAATACCTCTTTTAATGGGTTTTGGGGTTTGTAGAATCTATTTCTTCTGTTATTTTTTCAATTCAAGGTCAAGTTCAGGTGCTGACGGTCATTTCAGGTCAAGGTCAAATTTGACCTCTCGGTGGACAACAGATGAAAAGTTTAACAAAATTACATTTTAATAGTTTATTCATGTTCATGCCACCAAATGGATAATCATGTAACATTTGACACATTTGTCTTTGAGAAAGTAGTAATAATTCATATTTGAAAGATCATTATGGATACAAGCTGAAACCCGTGGAACATCCATGGAAGGGAGGATGTGGTGTATGGATAGAGTGTACCATTATGGATGGCATAGGGGATTTGCTTGTCCGAGTAAGAGTTCGGAAGAAAGATGAGAATGAAGAGTGCGTATATGAACAACGATCGCCGACACCGGCACAAATGCATGCTCTGGATTGTCCACTCAGTGGACGGCTTGCTTTCGCCTTCGCCTGTCCAATTAGCGGACGGCTTGCTTCGCCTTCGCCCAGCTGACGCCAATACGATGGCATCGTAAGATGGCATCCTATCGGCAGTTAATCGGATGCTTTTGGGCCCCAACGTCGGCTAATTCAGATTTTTCGAGTATGGCTGTACGTGATAAACAAAGCGCGGTTCGTAAATCGTAAATCCATTAGTGCTGTGGGCATCGGGTCACTGGGTGCACCGTAAAAGGGATAACAAAGTCGAGTCCTTACGCTATTATTATATAGATTATTAATAAAGGCCTCAAGACCGATTCAACTTGAATTAAAAAACGCGACATTTTGGCTATTCAAGAACACATTTGTAACCTGTCAATCAAAAAGGAAAATGTTTTGTTGATCGTCTTCTAAACAAAACGTGTCGACAAAACCAAAGGAATATACAGGATTTTCACAAAATCACGACAAATTGAAAGATACACCAAAAACCTGAGGTGAATTCCGGTGATGCAGTCATCTTCTTCATCTGTGGCTCATGTTCTTCATGTGAAAATGAATCGATTTAAAATTCCATAGAACTGTGTCGTTTATGTATATTTTTCTTTCATTACATTCACGTAGTTTCACATTCTTTGACTTCGTGGAGCTTCAATCTTTTGTGGTTCAAAAAAAACCAAAATAAAGATGGATTCTTCTTCATCGCATCGCATCGCATACTCTTCCTGTGAAACTGTTTCATAGAACTGTGTCGTTTATGTACATTTTTATTTTATTACATTCACATAGTTTCACATTCTTGACTTCGTGGAGCTTCAATCTTTTGTGGTTCAAAACAATAAAATAAAGATGGATTCTTCTTCATCGCATCGCATTCTCTTCCTGTGAAACTGTTTCTCCATTTAACGTTTCCAAAATCAAAACTTCTAAAACTTCTTCACTTCGATTCGAAAAAACTTCAAACTTCAAAAAACGTTTCCAAAACGTCACTCCATTTAACTTTATTAAAATGACGATAAAGACGTTTCCTTATATATCCTAATTTAAAATGTTCAACGGAATAAAAAGACCATTTGGTTCACACCACCCATGTTCACACCACTCGACTGTCCAATCAGCGGACGGCTCGCATCGCCTTCGCCCAGCAGACGCCAATACGATGGTGTCTCAAGCAGGCGTCGTATCGGCCGTTAATCGGATGCTTTTGGGCCCCAACGTCGGCTAATTCAGATTTTTCGAGTATGGCTGTACGTGATAAACAAAGCGCGGTTCGTAGATCGTAAATCCATTAGTGCCGTGGGCATCGGGTCACTGGGTGCACCGTAAAAGGGATAACAAAGTCGAGTCCTTACGCTATTATTATATAGATTATTAATAAAGGCCTCAAGACCGATTCAACTTGAATTAAAAAACGTGACATTTTGGCTATTCAAGAACACATTTGTAACCTGTCAATCAAAAAGGAAAATGTTTTGTTGATCGTCTTCTCAACAAAACGTGTCGACAAAACCAAAGGAATATTCAGGATTTTCACAAAATCACGACAAATTGAAAGATACGCCAAAAACCTGAGGTGAATTCCGGTGATGCAGTCATCTTCTTCATCTGTGCCTCATGTTCTTCATGTGAAAATGAATCGATTTAAAATTCCATAGAACTGTGTCGTTTATGTATATTTTTCTTTTATTACATTCACGTAGTTTCACATTCTTGACTTCGTGGAGCTTCAATCTTTTGTGGTTCAAAAAAATAAAATAAAGATGGATTCTTCTTCATCGCATCGCATCGCATTCTCTTCCTGTGAAACTGTTTCATAGAACTGTGTAGTTTATGTACATTTTTATTTTATTACATTCACGTAGTTTTACATTCTCGACTTCGTGGAGCTTCAATCTTTTGTTGTTCAAAACAATAAAATAAAGATGGATTCTTCTTCATCGCATCGCATTCTCTTCCTGTGAAACTGTTTCTCCATTTAACATTTCCAAAATCAAAACTTCTAAAACTTCTTCACTTCGATTCGAAAAAACTTCAAACTTCAAAAAACGTTTCCAAAACGTCACTCCATTTAACTTTATTAAAATGACGATAAAGACGTTTCCTTATATATCCTAATTTAAAATGTTCAACGGAATAAAAAGACCATTTGGTTCACACCACCCATGTTCACACCACTCGACTGTCCAATCAGCGGACGGCTCGCATCGCCTTCGCCCAGCAGATGCCAATACGATGGCGTCGTAAGATGGCGTCGTATCGGCCGTTAATCGGATGCTTTTGGGCCCCAAAGTCGACTAATTCAGATTTTTCGAGTGTGGCTGTACGTGAAAAACAAAGAGCGCGGTTCGTAGATGGTAGATCCATTAGTGCCGTGGGCATCGGGTCACTGGGTGCGGCGTAAAAAGGATAACAAAGTCGAGTCCTTATGCTATTATTATATAGATTAGCCTAGCTTAGATGACATTGAAACTAACACATTGCTTTGACCATTCACATTTCATGATGAGGAAAACTATTGCATTAAGTAATCTATATATATCTAAAACACAGTTTGTGTGTGTGTGTGTAATGTTACCGATAGACTCCGAAATGGAGAGGCTCACGTGCTTGATATTTGGCATAGACATGGCAATTGAGCCTGGGAAGAACATGGCAGTAGTGTAATAATGTTGCTTCTGGGACACCTCCGTTTAACATGGGAAATCCCTATCTAATGTCATTTACCCCCTTGTCTTTTTCAAAAATCATAAACACCTCTATTTCTCCCACCCTCATCTTTATGAACCTTTTGTCTGTAGTACCTATCCTTAATGTTGTTCATTAGACCACTCAAACACTACAAATATTTGTTTTCTCTTATAGACCTATCATCCTTCTTCTACATATCATCTGGCAGATTAATCTTTGACCCATTCACTTCCATATTAATTCTTTCCCTCCCTCATTGACCCTAAACACCTCTATTTCTCTCACCCTGTTCTTTACGAACCTTCTAACCTTTTGACATGTTATCCTTATTCATTAGACCACTTAAACACCTGTGATCCTTCTGACCTTATGGACCTTTTAACCTTTTACTCTTAATATCATCTGGTGAATATAACCCACTCAAACAACGACCCTACAAATATGTTTATGCGTGGGAAATAATTTAATTCTCCTACAACTCTCCTCACCGTCTAATACATTAACAAAAAATATGTTTGAGTTTGGTTCTTTATTAAGATATTTTAACTGAGCTAAGATAAAATGGTAAACCTCCCTCAATGTTCTTGCTTGAGCGCCTCCAGTGCCACACACTTTTTGGTAGGCTCTGCCCACCTTGTTAAGCTCCGTCCACTTTTTGGTAAACCCCGCCCACTTTTTGGTAAGCCCCGCCCACTTTTTTGTTAAGCCACGCCCACTTTTGCTATGCTCCGCCCACTTTTGCTAAGTCCCACCCACTTTATAAACTCTTCAGCATTGTATCATTTCCAGGTAATACATTACATCATTTTCAGGGAATTTCCATCACATCATTTCCAGTTAAGACACGCCCAGGGAATTTCCACAGGAAATGACACACACCCAGCCCTTCTTATAAAAGGCACCGACCACACAGGCTTTTTCAAACACGCTTTCTGCTTCACTTGAGAATGGACTACTATGCCGAAATGGAATGGGATAACTTTGCTATTCCTTGGAGTCCTACTACCTGTGTAGAACTCAACCTTCAGATTGATGAACTGGACTCGAACCTCTTATCAATGGAGGTAAGTTTGTTTATTTATTTATTTATTTATTTAATTTTTTTTTTTTTTTTTTAGATGAGACTCATGTAAGAGTTAACAAAGTTTATTTTAATATTCATAGAGCTTGATTTATACAAATAAAAATATTGTATTAAATTAATACATTGTTATTTTCTTTCACAGGAAATTGTATCTGAGATACGAAATGAAAATTCTGCTTTTAACACAACTTGGGATGAAGTTATTTTTTTGTTTGAAGACATTTTGAACAACCAAGACCCCCAGAACGAGTTCTACCTTGATGACCCAGCCAAAGAGTTATACCTTGGAGATCCACAAAATCCTGAAAAAGAGTTTTACCATGATGATACTTGTTGTGAGTTATCAAAACAAAACCCACTGAACAAGTTCTACCTTGATGAGCCAGAATACAAGTCATACATTGGAGACCCACAAATTTCTGAAAATTGGGAAAGGGGAGTTCTCCCTGATGGTCCGCAGTTATACTATGTGAGACACATCATAGAAACCCTAAAAAATTGTGAAACGGGAATTCTCCCTGATGGTCCGCAGTTATACAATGTGAGACACATCATAGAAACCCTAAAAAATTGGGCAAGGAGAGTTCTCCCTGATGGTCCGCAGTTATACTATGTGAGACACATCATAGAAACCCTAAAAAATTGGGAAACGGGAATTCTCCCTGATGGTCCGCAGTTATACTATGTGAGACACATCATAGAAACCCTAAAAAATTGGGAAAGGGAAGTTTTCCCTGATGGTCCGCAGTTATACTATGTGAGACTTATCACGGAAACCCCCAATATTTCTGAAAATTGTGGTTCTACCTTGGGGACTTGGAAAGATGGTTATATTTTTGGAGACTCGGAATGGGGGTTTTGTTTTGATGACGCGGAATGTGATACCTATCTTGGAGGCTCAACAGGAATGTGGTTATACCTTGGGAACTTGGAAAGTTGGTTTTATTTTGGAGACTCTACCTGTGGGGTCCATCTTGGAGACTCTTTGGATTTTAAAGCAATGAACAATGTTCTTTGTTTAATGACACTTGATTTAAGCAATATCAAGAAAGTTCGAGGAAGAAAATGCTGGAAAATTCTTTCTTCCCATTTCTACTTCTTCAAACTTGAAAGCCTTGAAAGACAGAATTGGAGGAAGAGGAAAAAAAAAAAAAAGAAATACATATTTTTAAAAAAGAAGAAAAAAAAGATTATGTTAGGGTTTGGGTGGGATTTTGAATGTGAGGGTTAGGGATGGGGTTGGGTTAGGGATGGGGTTGGGTTAGGGTTGGGATTTTGAATGTGAGGGTTAGGGTTGGGGTTGGGTTAGGGATGGGGTTGGGTTAGGGTTGGGATTTTGAATGTGAGGGTTGGGTTTGGGTTAGGGATGGGATTGGGTTAGGGTTGGGATTTCGAATGTGAGGGTTAGGGATGGGTTGGGGTTGGGTTAGGGATGGGGTTGGGTTAGGGTTGGGATTTTGAATGTGAGGGTTAGGGATGGGGTTGGGTTAGGGATGGGGTTGGGTTAGGGATGGGGTTGGGTTAGGGATGGGGTTGGGTTAGGGATTGGGTTGGGTTAGAGATGGGGTTGGGTTAGGAATGGGTTGGGTTAGGGATGGGGTTGGGTTAGGGATGGGTTTGGGTTAGGGATGGGTTTGGGTTAGGGATGGGTTTGGGTTAGGGATGGGGTTGGGTTAGGGTTTGTATATTATTATGACTCACTCACACATACACAAAAGTTAAGCCCCAACTAAAAAGTTGTGGGATTCTGTGTTTGGGGTTCACAGATTTAAAAACGTATCCCCATTATACACACACAAAAGTTAAGCCCCAACTAAAAAGTTGTGGGATTCTGTGTTTGGGGTTCACAGATTTAAAAACGTATCCCCATTATACACACACAAAAGTTAAGCCCCAACTAAAAAGTTGTGGGATTCTGTGTTTGGGGTTCACAGATTTAAAAACGTATCCCCATTACATTTTATTTATTTATTTATTATTTTCAAGGGTATTAACTGCTTACTTGTGTTTTTTGTAATTCTTGCGAGTAAAATGAACCCAAGATTTCTTCTCCATTTAAATCATATAATTTGTAGGTCCAAGGGACTGTATCCATTACATCAATGATTTTAAATAATTCACGAGTCCATTTTTGTGTATAACCTTTCTCAAAATGGCTTTTCCATTTGTATATTCTTACAATATCACCAACTTTGAACTTGGGCTTTCTCAAATTAATCTCCTTTTCATATTCTAATTTTGTAAATGTTTCTGATGGTTTTGATTTTGTTGATGAATGAACTGTATTGTTGTAATCATCTACAATATCCTGAATTAAATGCACCCATTTTTGAGAACTGAGTTGTGTGAATTTTTTATATAATTTCTCTTTCAAAGTACGATTAAAACGCTCAATAACAACTGCCTTTCCTTCATTAAAGGTGCTGTATAATTTAATACCCTTCCCCTTAAGAAATTTCATGAATATTTTGTTGTAGAACTCTGTTCCCTCATCGGTCCACAGTTTCTTTGGTTTTCTTTTATCCCTATCAAATATTAGCTTAAAGGCTAACATTAAAGTATCACCCCTTTTATTTTTTAAAGGGACAACCCAGGCAAATCTACTCCTCAAATCAATAACGGTTAAAGCATACCTGTATCCCTTATCATTATTCAATTCAATTAAATCAGCGGACCATATGTGGTCGGTGTATTTAGAATAAACCTTCCTTCTTTTAAACTTTGTGATTATAGGTTTATGTAATTCATTAGCCAAAAGCTCCTCAGTCTTGATAACATCATTGGAGTTTAATAGTTTTTTGGGAAATAACCAAGACCAAGTTTCAATTTAACACTTATCATTTTTTTCACAATAAACCTATCAACTTTCTCTCTCAATGTCGGATTTCGTATCAAAGACAAATTATACAACATTTCTCTGTCTGCTTCATGTTTTTCATCCAATGTGTTGGTATCCCCATAAGCAATATCATGCTTCATACACACTTCATCAACCCTATTTTTTGGTCTGGACCAAGGTTTAGGATTGTCAGCCTCATCTAATCTTTTATCCAAGTTTGTTCCTGGACCACAGAAAGAATACCCTGGAAGGTGTAATTCCCCTGGAATTCCAGTTGTTGTAAATTTACTTCCTGACAGAAACTTTTGTATGTCTCCTCCTCTTTTAGGAGAGATGAATTGGCACTTTTTAGAGCCACACACTTGACATATTCCTTTTTGACAAACTCTATTATTTTTAGCTTTAACATAAGAGATATTTTTAGATTTAGTTTTCTTTTTACATTTGAGACAATAACTCATATTTATTTATCAGAAAAATTCCGACAGAGTATCAAAACCTTTTTGGTTTTCAACATATACATTTCAATCTTGATTTTTAAAACATAAAGAATCCTAAGGAATGCCTTCACTCTCTCCTCCATTTATTTACAAATAAAACTAACTAAAGTCAATTACACCGACATCATCAACCACATAATCTTTTCCTTCTTCTTCTTCTTTATCCCCACTTTCTCGTTTAAATCTCCTCCCTGAAACTGAAGACATTGACGTCGTTATTCTTGAAAATAATATTTTCATTAGACTTCTCATTTCTTTATTTTCCTCCTCAGTGCGTTGAGTTTGATTTATTTGCTGTAATACCTTCAATCTTTTATTAATCTCACTGATTTCCATCTTTTTATATTTTTCCTCCCTCTCTCTTTGCTCCCTCTCCTCCTTCTCTCTTTTCTCCCTTTCCTCCTTCTCTCTTTTCTCCCTTTCCTCCCTCTCCTCCTTCTCTCTTTTCTCCCTTTCCTGCTTCTCTCTTTTCTCCCTTTCCTCCCTCTCCTCCTCCTTTTTCTCCCTTTCCTCCTTCTCCTTTTTCTCTCTTTTCTCCCTTTCCTCCCTCTCCTCCTCCTTTTTCTCCCTTTCCTCCTTCTCCTTTTTCTCTCTTTCCTCCTTCTCTTCTTTAACTCCTTCCTCATTTATCTTAGCAATTTTTGATATCAATATTTTCACAGCATTCATTCTTTCTTTATTTTCCTCTTCGGTGAGTTGAGATTGATCTTCTTGCTGTAATACATCCACTCTTTTTTGAATCGCTCTGATTTCCATCTCCCTCTCTCTTTGTTCCCTCTCCTCCTTCTCTCTTTTCTCTCTCTCTTCTTCAACTCCTTCCTCATCCCTTGCTACCCTTGAGTTTAAACCCCAAAGAATATTATACATATACTCATCTGGATTTTGAGATATTCTTGTATCTATAATTATTTTTCTCATAATAGGATACCAATAAGATTTGTTGACGATTTCTAAAAGAGTTTTATATTTCATAACTTTGAGAAGTTCATTTTTATTTAATACTTTAAACAAGTCTCTATTTGTGGGTTTAACAATATCAGTATAAGGCCAGTTTTTTATGACAAAATTCCCATGTATATGCTCCAAATCATAAGGTATGTAATACCGAGCACCCTTTTCTTGTAGGTATCCTTGAATACAAAAATTATAATTCTCTTGTAGTCTTCTTCCTGCCATTTATGTATCAGAAATATATGTGAGATTAATATTATGACAGGTAATACCACCCCATCTTCCCACTACCAAATTGGTTTGTATTCCTTGGCTTTCTATCCTTATCTCATGACCTTCCTTCTTTGTCATGCTAACCATCGCTATACTATCATATATTTTTCTTTTCTTAAAACCATGTATTTGTTGTTTATTAATTGTACTTCCACATAAATCCTTATCCTCACCAAGTGGATAATATTCTTCTTTACGAGACTGATTAAAATCATGTAGGTCTTCTATGTTTATTGAAAAAGACCAATTATACCCTAAATCAGGCATATCATACCCCCATTTATTTATTCGCATATTAACTATATGTCCTTCTTTATAAAATTCAATTGTAAGCAGGTAGTTAAATTCAATGAGGAAAGGTGTATGGTCAGTATAACCAGGTGTTGTGGTTGTAAATTTTACTTGTTTAACAAAACGTGCTGTTTTCTTTAAAAATATATATTGTGATAAATCACTAAATCTAATTAAGTCATTTGCATCTGTAGGGTTTGGATAATTGATTAATTTATAAGTATTCTTCATATTAATATTTTTACTTACACTATATTTTTGTCGTTCAGCCTGTGCCTTTGTATAATAATTTGATAAATCAATATCCTGAGAGGATTTTCCAAAGATAGAACCATCTTTTCCAACATAAGTCATTTATATTAGATTAAAAATGATATCATAAAAATTTTCATTATTGTTGAGTTGAAATAATACATATAAACATAATTGACCACAACATTTAGAATTAATTTCTTGAACTTGAAATGTTTGATAAACACCATTCTGTAAGAATTGTATTACTTCAACAGGTGGTGGCATACCATAACTATCAAAATAATATTTATCCTGACTATTATGAATACAAACCCAATGAGAACCATTCTGTGTGTCTAAATTCATAATAATATTATTTGTATTCTTATTTATATGTATTAATTCATCTCTCATACAAATAACCACATTATCAATTTTTAGTGTTTTACAATACTTAGCTAGTTCTATATTTGACGTTGTATTCTTTCCAAATTGTTTAAACCATTTATCCATTTATTTATGAGAAAGATACAATCCATTACCCCGTTTAGTTAGTTTAACACCCGCTTGAGCGATAGAGGAAAGCATATCTCCAACCAACAATCTAGCTTTATCAGGTAGACTTTCAAGTTTTTGAGCAAAATCTACAATTACACCACTTCCACTAATTTGTTTCTCCAACTCCTTGTTATGTCTTTCCAATTCTTTTTGAGCTTTTAGTTGTGCCTTCCTTTCGTTAGCAGTTTTTACCGCTGCTGAAATACCACCAGTCAATGCTCCCGCCGCACTTAAACCAGCAAATAAAGGAATTAGAAACGGGAGAAATCCTCCTCTTGACTCGTCTATTGAATATTTCTTTAACATAGGTTTCGTCATTTTAATTTTAAGTGATCCAACATCATTTAGTGTTTTTACTTGTGTGTGTGTGAGTAAAACATCAATTCTTACAGCTCCTTTTCTTTGAATTGTATTAACATTAATAATACAAGGCTTTTGATTTTGAATACAAGATGTTAATTTATTAAGATTGATTTGATTAACATATACCCCAACCATTTATTTATGAGAAAAAACCTATGTGATATTAATCATAACACCATTATCTGTATTAATCTGTAATTCTGTTTCCTCCAAAAGCAAACAATATGCATTAACCTCTTCATTCTCCCCTCTTTCAATGTATAGAGAAGTATCCACTCGATTAGACTTTATAGTTTCCTTTTGAGAACTCAGGTCAATTGCGTAGATTGTATAAAGTTTTTGAAACGCAACCATATCCAAAATAGGATCATTATTACCATTACTTTCACACACCTTTTGGTAGGACTTGTAGGCTTCCGCATAATCATTTTTTTCCCAATCAATTTCCAATCTATCTCGCGGATAAAATGTGCCATCAAGAGAAACCCGAAGTTGTTTCACCTTAGCATTATCACTCAGCGCATTATTCTTATTAGTACCGTCCTCTCCATCTGGTTTTTTAAAAATGAGCCAGAGGTATCGTGGCTTTCCTTGAAGAACACCCAAATTCCAAGTGTAGGTAGTGTGTTCCAGTTTAACGTGTTGACATCTTCTTTTAAGGTATGATACATTTAGCGGTTTCTTTGAGTTAAGTCTTCTATTTAACATCTCTTCCGTTTTAAGATTAGGAGTATATTCACTGATATACCAACACAAATCATTAATAACAAATTTATTGTTGTCTCCAAAAGCATTTTCATCCCCAAAAAGCAACCTATTTACATTATCATTCCTTTGTAGTTGAAATCTAATTTTAAGACCATACAAAACTTTATCATAATCGCAAAATCCAAATATACCTTTAAGAGGTACTGCTACGGTAAAACTATTCACTGCTTTTGTTTCATCATTATACATTGACTTCCTTTGACTATAACCAGGGTCTGCGTTTGTACCCGTTGACATATCAGGAATAAAACCTTCAACAGCTCCCTTACCCATTCTATCACTAAACGAATATAGTGTAAATTTCATCATTTCAGATGTAGCAGAGACATAATCAACCGCTTCAACCTCTTGTGTTCCAATATACAGGCGGACACTGTCAAACATTTTCCAGAAGAAATCATTTACGAGTGTAGCATTAGTATTATTTGCAGCCTTAGTGAATTTAAATTTACACAGCAAGAAACTATCAGCTATATTCAAGTAAGTTTGTTGATTATTTATTTCAAAACTTTTTGTTCCATTTGAATTCCAGTCTGTTCCTGTTATAGCATTTACCTTAAAATAGTCTTCCTTTTTAGTGGAGTTTGAAATGATAATCGTATCATCCAAATCATAGATACTATCAATCGCTTCCATACTTGTATTTATATAGCATTAAAATTGTTGAAACCCTGACCCAAGTATTTTAATGATTTTTTGTCGTTCTTGTGAAGATAGTTGAGTTTTACCTTTTTTTATTTCTTTGATTGCTTGTAATTTATGAGACTCCTTTTGAGCATCTTTTATACTCTTTATAGCACCCGCAACGGAGCCCACGGCAGAAGCAGTTGAATCAATTAGGTCTTTATGTTTAAGGATGGTTGAACCAATACCCATTAGAGTATCAATTATCCCATCTCCTTTATTTCGAAATTGATGACCTACACCTCGTTGTCTCTTAGGTTTATAGTATCCTCTACCCACATACCTTGTATAGTCTGGTGAAAGGAACATGCCCTCCCCTGTAATTATTTTATATTTTCCCAACTCGTGTTTTCTCACAATAACCATTATTTATTTATTGAAAAACTTCACGTAGGTGAATTCTGATGGATATAATTTCATCATTAAAGGATATCATACGATTATCTTGGTCGGTTATCCTAAAACTTACTCTGTATATGGTTTTTCCTGACACAGGTAAATAGACAAGATTTTTTGGTTCCATATTAAATTTATAACCAATCGGGGTTGAGTATGCACTGAATGAAAATATTGTATTTGTTCTTATTCCATCGTTATAAGCACCATCAATCAAATCACAATGAATTAATACTGAATTTATACCGGAGGATATTTGGATGACATTATCACTGTAAAACGTCCCGTTATTTTCAATCTTTTTTGAAGAGAAACCCAATAGCTCTCTAAACGAATTTTCAATCGTGAAATCAACTTTATAATTATTTTTAAGTTTAATAGTTGATTTTGAAGTGTGTTTTTGAATATCTATTACAATATTTTTTGGTTCATCACCTTTTTCTTTCATAAGGCGAGAGACTTCTGAAGATATTTGAGAAACCTCGTAAGCTCCAGGTGAAACGGTTATAGTTTTATATCCACTTCCTGGATTATAACTAAACTTGTTGTTTTTCTCTGTGATATTAAACAAGGTATTATAAGTTTCCATCGACAATAAAGATGCCTCATATGAGGTAAGGGGGTCAAGTTGTAGTGGGTAAGGGAATGAAGCTGTGTAATCGCTCGTTGTGAAATTAAAACTAAGAATTGTGCTTCTCATCTTATTTAATATCTAATAAAATATCTTTGTATTGACATTTATTAATTATTTTCATATTCATCAACTGATCTAAAATGGCTGAGGATTCATTAAAACAATTGTTGTTTCCAGCCTTCTTACTACCTAACAACAATAATAGCCTATTAACTAATTGTGATGGGTCATTTGGAAGAAAACTAACACCCGAACCAAGCTTACTTAAAGCATCAATAATATGTTTCTCCTTCTCATTCTTCTTACTTTTACCAGCAACAGAAACTCCATAATCAAGTGCATTTAACAACTCAATATATACCCTATCTTCCTCTCTTTCCATATCAAGTGGTTCCTCAAAATATTTTGAACCGCTGAATCCGGGGTTTGTTAGAAGAAACATTAATCTTGGAGTTAATTTAACATTTGGTTGAGTAGAACTCAAGAACATCAATTCATCATTAAATATCAATACCTTTTCTTCCACAAGATGAAACACTGCTGGTTCTTCTGTTGGAATGAGACCTGCTCTGGTTTTTGAACCCGCCGAATATTCATTGTTTTGAAGAGCTTCCACAACATAATTAGGGGGTTGATTTACCTCCTCAAGTTTCCGAAATAATCCCTCGTCATCATATTCTAATTCACCAAGTTCTTGTTTTGTTATCTGACTAAAATCTTTGAGCATTTGAAGTTTTTTCGGAGTAAATTCTACCGTGGGAACTGTAGGTGAGTGTTGAGTTTTCAAAAGTGGTTTAAAGAATTTCTCTTGTTTTCTTTCAAAGGCTTCTTCACCAGTTAGTTTCTGTCTCCGTTTCTTCTTTATCTCTTCCTGTTGTTTAACAACTTTTGAAACTAATTGTTGATGTTCCTTAAACTTTCTTTCTCTTTCTTCGGTATTCATTTTCTGTATTTATTTATTGAAAAATATCATTTAGTATCTCATCTTGTTTCACAACAATATATTTATATTTTCCAATCGTGTGTTTCATATAATTTTCAAATTCTTTTTTACTACATAACGTAGAGCAATTATCTCTCCAAAAATTATTTACATCTATTGAATTTAACTTAAATAAAATAAAAGTATTGGCATTGTTTCTTATTGAGCGTCGAGGGAGTTGAAAATATGATTGACTAAGATATATACAATTACAAGAAGAATGTCTCCCTCTTGTATAGTAGCTATCCATTACTGTTTGGTTTCTCTCATTAACACAATCATCAAAGATGACGAGGTTCTTTTTTGATTTATCTAAATCTTGAGGTGAAGGTATATCATCCGTATTATCACTGAGAATACAAGTTATGGGTTTCGATTTTGATTTCTGTGTATTACACAAAATAATTGTATTATATCTTCAATATTATAATCATTCAGTTTGTTTTGAAGTTTAAATAAACCGATAATGTCTTCCTTTTTAAGACCTGCATTAAAACCCTGTGAGAGTAGTTGATACTCGGGTTGAAAACTTGACTTTGTAAAAATTATTAAATTATCATAATCTAAAAAATTAGGACCAAGGAGCATCTTTAAAAGTAAACAGGTTTTCCCACATCCGCTTGAACCAACTATTAGACATCTCAATGAATTTGGAATGTTTTTATGGTTATTAAATTTTATCTTATTTTCCCAAACGGGTAAAAAATCATTCATTTATATATTTGGAAAACAAGTCATCCAACTTTTTTTGAGCTATTTTAGAAACTCTATATTTTATCCTGAGTTCGGGTTTAATTTCAAAATAATTCATTATTTTATTTATGTAGTATCTTGTATTAACATTTCCATTAAAATTATTTTGAATAATAAATATCATTAAACCCTTATACATTTCCTCAATACAAAGAGTCTCTTTCCTTGTAAGAAATGGTGTATTATCACCATAATGCTTAACATTCATCTCTCTTATTAATCTTGTAAAGTAATTCATTTTTGGTTCTAATTTAAAAGAGTTATATGTTTTTTTATATTTCTTATTATCATTAATTAGAATATAATCACAGAATAAACATTGTTTATATGAATCCTCATCATTAAGCCCCACTCTATCACAAGCCGGGCAATTCTCTAATTTATCATATGGAGAGTCTGGAAATTCTAAATATCCTTCAGAACTTATCATATTTATGTGGTAAATTTTTACTTAAACTAAACGCAAGTTTATTCATTAATAAATACAATGTTTCAAAGCACAAAAGACAAATTTCAATCAATCTCTACTTCGGTGGAAGATATAGAAAAATATGTCAAAGATGTTAAATTGAACAAAGATAAATATGGAAATTTTTGGGTAAAACCAGTTATGGAAAATAACATGAGCCCCTCTATTTCATTTAAAGGAAGAGCTCTAACTATACCTGGAAAGACATCCATTAAAGTAAATCTAACAAAAGTTTCTCCTCTACTCCTGGCAATTTATTCAAAGCTTGAAAAAGTGATTGACCACGATACTTTGAAAAAGAATGATAAGACCATTAATAATTCTAGAGGAGACATTTGTATTTTCTTTAATAATCCAAAGGGTGTAGATCTAAGTAAAATGAATGATGTTAATATTTCTGGTGAAATGTCATTTCGTTCTATGATAGTTAGAGATTATTTAAAGATAACTTTTGATATAAAAATTGTAGAGATTGAATCTGTTAATGAAAGAAAGTATATAGATATTGATGGGAATATTTTTCTTGCTAATTAAATATGAGTCAATACAGCAGTGAAGATTTTACTATTTCATTGAACTTGGACGATGGTGATGATAGTATTTCATTGAACACAGATGATAGTTATGATACTAATAGTTTGTGCTCAAATGATAGTTATGAGAGTAGCTTTATTGATGACTCTGAGTATGATTCTGAGTATTCATGTGATAGTTATGACTTAGATGATTCTGAGTGAAAAAGTGTTTTAGTTTAAGCACAGCGATATATATAAAACGGAGCTGTAAAGCTCAAAAGTGTTTTATTTTAAGCACAGTGATATATATAAAACACCACGTTTTCTCACGCTATAAATATGGTTTATTGTGATACTTGCGAGAAGGAAGTAAAATATTATAAACAACATATTCTCACCGCAAAACATACATACAACATTTTAAACAAACTTTCCCCTCTTCCACCTGAAACAAAACACTGTTCTACATGTAATAAAAATATCCTCAAGAAAGGCTTCAAAATACATCTTAAAACAAATCTACATTTATCAAATTTTATCACAACTAAAAACTCTGATGGAGCATTCAAAGGACATATTAAAATAAGAGTCTTTAACTTCAAACCTCCTGAACCAGAGTCTATAGTTGATGCTGTAGAAATAGTTAAACCTGCTGTTCAAACGTTGATTGAAAAAACACTAAAGGAAATGAAACCACTTAAATTTTATATGGGAGTAAAATTAGAAATGACAAAGGATGAAGGAGTTATAGATGCACCATACATGAGAACTGAGCCACACTTTATATCTTCATATCAAGATTTTAAAACATCAGGAGTCTATGATGAACTTATTAAACAAGAGCAAGATGTGGATAATTCAATCGTAGGAAGTGGATTCAATATAGGAAAAATTATTTACATAGACATTCATATTCTTAAATCAGATCCTCTAAAAGCTTCTTCTTACATTGATTTACCCAGTGTTATCAAAAATAGAAAAGCAGTTATCAATATCAAAAATAAAGACAATAAATGTTTTCTCTGGTCTATTTTAGCACACTTACATCCTCCACATTTTCATGATGAAAGAGTATCTCATTATAAAAAATATGAGAATACATTAAATACGAAAGATCTAAAGTTTCCGATGACTTTAAATGATATTCCTAAATTTGAAAAGATGAATAATTTATCAGTTAATGTTTATGGTTTAACAGAAACAAACAACATTCAGGTTTTAAAGCTTTCTGACAATTGTAAACAAACTCATATTAATCTTCTATATTTTAATTCAGACGAAAATTCACATTATACATACATCAAAGATATTGCTAAATTAATAAAACCACAAGTCTGTAAGAGAACAAATAAAATATATATTTGTTTGCGTTGTCTTAACTTCTTCAATTCACAAGAAAGATTAGATAAACATTCAAATTATTGTGGCGAACATAAATCAACGGTAATCAATATGCCTAAAGAAGGCTCAAAGATCACATTCAAAGATGAAAATAAAAAGATCAAACATCCATTTGTTATATATGCTGATTTTGAAAGTATTTTAGAAAAAATTGATACTGCTTCTCAAGATCCAAAAGAATCATACACAAATAAATATCAAAAACATACTCCTTGTGGTTTTTGTTATTATATCAAATCATCCGTTGGTGATAAATATAACAAGTTAGAGATGTATAGAGGCTCAAATACCCCAGAGGAGTTTGTGAAACGACTAGAAAAAGACTGTGTTCGATTAACCAAGATAATGAGAGAAACCAATAAACCAATGTCCTTAACAAGTAAAGAAAAAAGGGAATTTATAAAAAACAATGTCTGTCATATTTGTGAGGAGAAAATTGGTAAAGGTCTAAAGGTTAGAGACCATTGTCATCTCACTGGTAAATATAGAGGTCCGGCTCATCAAAGTTGTAATATTAATTATCAACTCCCCTCTTTCATTCCTGTCTTTCTTCATAACAACGCTCATTATGATACACATCTATTTATCAAGGAACTCTCAAAGACTTCTGGAAGTATCTCAGCAATTCCAAACACGGATCAGAAATACATTTCATTCACAAAAACAATTCACACATCTCCTATTACTCATATCAGATTTCTTGATACATTTAAATTCATGGCAAGTCCATTGGTTAACTTGGTTCAAAATCTAAAAGAGTTTCCATGTCTTTCAGAGTATTTTTTAGATAAAGATTTTCTAACACAAAAGGGAATTTACCCCTATGACTATATGGACTCATTTGAGAGATTCAATGAAACACAACTTCCTTCAAAAGAAAATTTCTATAACAAATTAAATAATAGTCATATATCTGATAAAGATTATGTACACGCACAAAATGTTTGGGAAAAATATAACATCAAGAATCTTGGCGAGTATCACGATTTGTATCTCAAAACTGATGTGCTTTTATTGGCCGATGTATTTGAAGCCTTTAGATCTGTTTGTCGCACTGGATATGGATTGGATCCTGCTCACTACTACACAGCACCTGGATTGGCCTGGAGTGCGATGTTGAAAATGACAAAACAAGATTTGGATTTGATAACCGATGTTGATATGCTTTTTATGATTGAAAAGGCAAAAAGAGGTGGAATTTCACAAGTCTGCTCGAGTAGATACGCAAAAGCAAATAACAAATATCTTCCAAATTATGATCCAACGAAAGAGAGTTCTTACTTGATGTACTATGACGCGAACAACCTGTATGGCTGGGCAATGTCTCAGGCTCTTCCTTATGGAAAACTTAGATGGGTAAAGGAAAAAGACTACAAAAACGTTTTACAAGATGTATGTATCTCTACACAAAAAGAATTGGATGAAGAAAAAGTTGGTTATTATTTTGAAATTGATTTAAAATATCCAGAGGAACTCCATAACCTACACAAAGATCTCCCATTTGCTTGTGAGAAAGAAAGTCCAAAGAAAGAATGGTTGAGTGATTATCAACGATCGTTTGATATAGGTGAATCAACAGAAAAATTACTTACTACATTATATAACAAGAAAAATTATGTTCTACACCAAAGAAATTTGCGACAATATTTATCAAAAGGTCTAAGAGTAGAGAAGATCCATAGGGTTCTAAAGTTCAATCAAAGTCATTGGTTAAAGGGGTACATTGATTTTAATACACAAAGAAGAACAGAGTCAAAAACAGATTTTGAGAAAGACTTTTATAAATTGATGAATAATGCGGTCTTTGGTAAGACTATGGAGAATGTGAGGAAAAGACAAAATATCAGACTATCAA